>NC_143245.1:2012066-2166841 GCF_009617815.1 Ciona robusta | reverse complement strand
TGCAAACCATTGATGAGGAAGAACATATAGAGGTTTCTACTTTAGTTTACAATCTCCTTATGAACACATTTAATCTCAACAATAATCAATAACAGCTGTTCGATAATTTATGACATTTAGAATGATTTGTCAGGACTTCATTGTGCATTGCTTATATTTCAGTTATCTTAGTTTACATAGTTTATTAAATTTCAGATTATTATCCTGAAGTCAAGTTGTTTTTTTTAAGGTGCAAATTTGTATATGCCAACTGAAGTCATATTAAAAAAGGTTAAATACCTCTATTTAATATTTGGTTCAAAATACCCACACCATAATAATGTACAACACACATTTGATATTGCAAACCATACATATGCAACATAACATATGTATATTACGTATACATGCAATGGAGTAGCTTATGTAACTGCTAAGTTGGTGACATTGCATCAGTGAAACAGGTAATAATATGGGATATAATCCAAATAGCCTATGCTATGAAACCACAACACACATAATAACCACATGTTATAAATATTAATGTTTATTTTCTTTGCACCAGATGTTTCGCAACAATTTGAGACCTACTACTGCAATGAATGAGCGGTTAGATATTGCGCAATCTATTAATCCTGGTGCGAATGATAAGAACCGACCAGTGACAACCATGGAAAGAACCAGACTGACATTTCAAGATTCAAATCGACACGAAAGGTTCCCTTAGATAACAGTAGAATTACTTCATACATTTTGTTTTATATATAAGTAAGCATTTAATTTATACAAATATAAAATATAAAATATTAGGCATTTGAAAGCGGTTTTAAAGTTTGTTGACACCTGCCTATAGTTTTTATAAAGGAAAACATTCAAAACAATATAAAATGTTATAGAAGTTGTGAGTTTATTGTCGCACTGCTATTTTTGCTGGTTGCTATTTTATATAGGTAAAGTCCTACAGTTAGGTATCCCATGGGGACATGATATTTTTGGTTGAAATTTAGATCGGATTTCACCCATTATCCCAACACCCATACCGCGTATCAGGCTTGTGTATGTCGTTATACAAATAATGTCACTTGTATGAGCTGTCCTGCTGTTTTAATGCCATACAATTTGGTTGCTTACATAAATTTTTAAATGTTATCTTTATTTAACAGAGAGCAAGGGAGGAGTGAGGAGGAGGAGGAGGAGGAGGAGGAAAGTGAAGAGGAGGAGGAATATGACTCGGAGGAAAATGATGATGATGATTATGAAGATGAAGAGGTTGGTATCCAACGTTGCTTTTAACAAAAACAATGTTTGTAAATTGAATAAATGTAACTTTATTATCCTTGCTAACTGGGAAACAACATTTGTTATAACACAGGTTTTGTACTATATGCATTTCGTGCCTGCTTATGAATAAGATCATATATAACTTTGTGGGCAACTGATTTTTCATTAATTTTAATCTGACAGTTAGGGCAACCTATAAGGACCATTGGGTTCAAGCAAGAACCAGTAAATGTCTTGCCCCAAACTTTTATTAATGTATTAAGTCAAAGATTTGTTTAGGAAGAAGTGGAAGAATTGAAAACTCCCCAGCCACGCCGTGTTCGTACAAAACCGTGGTAGAACCAGAGTTTTATGTATATTGTATACACAGTTTTTTTTATTAAATGTAGTCACCACAGTCTTTACTATGAATAGTTTTCTAGAATTAAGTTCGAGCCCAAGCAACCTGTTGTACTTAGCACTGTTTCATATAATCATGGTTTTGTATTTTAATTAATTGCAACCTGTAGTTCATATAATGTATTAAGTGTTTTTGTAATGTGCAAAATAAAATATTCTATAATGTTCTGTTTTATTGTTTCTTTACGTTCCTCTCACGTCATGCCTTGACATATTTGTCTTAGATATTACAACACGTGGGTGATTTGCTTCAGGTCAATTTTACAAAATTTCCTAAAAGTTAAACTTGAACCTTGTTAGAGTAATAGGAGATATAAGTTTGAAGTTACAAATTATATTTGCAGCTTCATAGAAATCACGTTAAGAAACTTAACAATTTGGACGCCATTTTTGTTTGGGAATTTGGCAAGAAAGGTAGGTACTTTATCTTCTGTCCAAGAAAGAAACTAGCCCAGCCGGTTAATTTTGGTATGTACAAGCTAGCAGAATCATATTAACCCGCGCCGTGGCAAAGTGGTTAGCGCGTCTTCCCCCAACACGAAGGTAGAGAGCTCGATGCTGCCACCACTGTGGCCGTATGTGTCTTTAGCAAAACATTAATGGCAATTGATCCAACCCAGTGGTCACTCATAGGTTGTCTAAACTTCAAGTTGTCAGCAATACAAAAAGTATTCCCTCACAAAGTTACATACGTGGTAACTCGTAAGCGGGCACGAGGGGCATGAAAAAGAGCACTAGAATTATATTTTGGATATAGCATATTGTTTTGTGGAAAAAGATAAAACATATATATATATATATAAAGATTCTTTGTTTAGTACCAAATGCGAAGATAAAGGAGAATAAAAACTTCCATCATCTTACGCCAACATACTCTAGTGTTATAATTTATTTAATATATGACGTTTCGATACCCTGGTCGGTTTGTTATGTAACTTTGTGGGTGATTGCGCTTCTCCTCTTGTTTGTCATCGGACTCCTCGTCCTTACCGAAACCACTGTTGCTGCTGTTGGTTGCTGTCGTAATAATTAGAATCAAAGGCAACAAGATAACATATTGTGGAATAAAAGATATAAATATTTTGCCTGAATGGCACCGCAGGTCGCTTATTCAAATAGAATCATCGTAACGCAAGGTAACTTAATTATTAATTTAAAAAAAAAACGATAAACATAGCGTAATTTGGTTCTTTGAATATAGTAACGAAGACCAGATTAAATAAAACTGTAAATATCTTTTAAAACACGCTACGGGTATAAAAATTACTAAAGTAAAATAAAAGCGTGGCTGCCAAACTCACAAACTCAATAATTTAACCATCCTTATTTAGCTTGGATAAATAAGTTTTTTAATATTTATTTATTCTTTTGTTTATTCTTTACCGTTTCAGATAAGGCCGACTTCTATTTTGAGGGTTACCACTACGACGACTATTATTTCGACGATTACTACTACGACGACTACTATTACGACAATTAATGAGAAAATAAACAATACAGAAGTTGCTTGTTATTAAAAATAACATATCATGCATACATATATCTTCCGAGTGGTTGATTGATTAGTCTGTATTTCTTTTTACTATATATACCGTAACTGGAACACTTTCAAGCGATGACAAGGTTAACTATAGTGTAAGTTTACAGTACAACACGCGGTCACGGAGTTGCATTGAGCTTTTTTACACATGTATTCTCATCAATCACTTTATAACAATACGTGCCCATTCATTGATTAGGGCTTGGCTTAGCTTTCTTCAAACTCGCAAACTACAAAGTTTTAAAAGTTTTATTATGATTCAGCAAGCATTTAAAATGAGCATCTTTAAGCCTTTTTTTAATTCCTTAACTTTTCTATGAGCTTTGACATCCGAAGCACAGGCTCGGATCTGTGTCAGAGTCGTATAAACACCTATTTCTATGGCTCTGATCTGTGTCGGTGACATTTTTATACTATTTTTATGAAGGTGATGAATTGTTTTTTGTCACGAAAATTTTCTGAAGAAATTTGTTAAGTAATGCAAGAATGGTTTCAGTAAATTAGTTGTACATTTTATAATAAATGTGAAGATTTGAGTTTACAAATGTGCACGTTGTACATCAAACACGTTGATTAAATAAATAACCACTTCTATCTTTACGCGTTATAAACAGTCCTGTATATTTTGTATTTTTTTTCCTGGAATCATTTTTTTCTTAGAATACCGGTACACCGATGAAACAATAGCTGTAAAAGATCCTTATACATACACTACCATAGGAAAAAAAACAAAAACCCAGTTTTCTCACTCATACCAAATAAACTGATCATTTCATTACAGGTTTTTAAGCAACGTTAGGATGTAAAAAATAACGTTGCAAATGAAAAATGGACTTAAACTGTTCCTGAGTCATTAAATCAAAAACATGAGCAGGCAATCGTCAAACATTGTGAGTGTTGCTGGAAATGAAAGGTATGCTGTTACTACCTTTGTGTTTCTTATTTCTGATTACAAAATTAATATTTTTCTGCATATTTAAATACTACAGAACTTATAGTCTATTGTTTTAAGACTGTAGGGTTTATTTTTATTAATGTACTTTTACATAATACATTCTGAAATTTAAAGTGGTGCAGTGCTTAACTGCACAATACATCAGAATGATAGTCTATTAATTGCCTTGTGTGTATTCTGCATTGTAAAAGCGGATCACATAATGTTAATAAATCGTAAAGCCTAAAATATGTGATCAAGTAGGAAAATAGAAAAAAAATAGGTTATCTGAAATTACAAATTATAAAATTGTCATGAATGATTGTTTGTTTGTTTTCATATGCTTGTATTAGGATTATTTTTAATTATTAATTGGTCATATTTTAAATATTGTATCAATGTAAAATGATGCTAAAAATATTAATAAAATGGGACTCCATATTACATGATAAATAAATTGCCTTCAGTTAATGGATAGTGGTTGTTTTGAGCGCAGAACTTTGAACTGATACAGAGCAGTTGCCCTGTTTCTCCTTTGTGTTTATAAACATACATCCTGTTCATTAAATATTTCACCATGTTCACATCCAACATGCCCTTTATTCTTTCTGTAATAGTTTTGCATGTAAAGCAGTTTAAAGGGAAAAGAAAAGTAAATAATGTTTAACTGATTAAATAATGTGTTTTTGGAAGAAAGTTTGTCTTCGGTGTTTTTTTAATTTAATTTTACTTTAAATCTGTAATTGACAAAATGTGTATGCACCTCTCATGTGATTTTCTACTGTTCATACATCACAGGCAAGTAGAAGGAATGGCTGCGGGATTGGCATGTGCTTCTGGTAATGAGTTGGATCTTGCAAGTTTGTTTGAATGTCCAGTTTGTTTCGACTACGTGCTACCTCCAATCCTACAATGCCAGAGTGGACACCTCGTGTGCACAAACTGCCGTCCAAAATTAACATGTTGCCCTACTTGCCGTGGTGCACTCGGTAACATAAGAAACTTAGGGATGGAAAAGGTGATGCTTATGTTTGTTTAAATAATTTGTTTAATAATGAAAATATAAAAAAAGCAAATGCTGATGAAGTGATAAGCAAACTATATAGCTGTTCATTTTAATATTGTTGTGACTACTGGTTACTAAGAAAATGTGAATTTTGTTTAATGTAACAACCAGTAGATTCATTTTTTTGTTTTGATAACCTAGTTCTACTAACGTGTAGTCTTGTAACATATCTATTGATTGTTAACTCTTAAATATGATCTAAATGAATCTGCCAGATTTCTTTTACACTTAATTTGTTCATTGAGTTGTCATCCGTTTGCAGAACCATGTTACAACTATGTGCAAACCTATAAGTAATTGTTTTTAAAATTAACAAGTTGTTTACACACTTAATATCACAGGTCGCGATGACAGTTGACTTCCCTTGCAAATACGCAGCCTCTGGATGTGAGGTAACTCTCAGGTACATACAGAAGCCAGAACACGAGGAAACTTGTGAATATCGACCGTATTCATGCCCCTGTCCCGGTGCTTCGTGCAAATGGCAAGGGTCATTAGACCAAGTCATGCCACACTTAATGACTGCACACAAATCAATCACAAATTTGCAGGTGAGTTATACTGGCATTTGTTTTATTTTTTTTACATAAATCACTGGTTACCTAGCATGGTACTTAATGCTATTGGCGTCGAAAGAAATTCAAGGGGATTGAATAGTGTTTTGTCATACCAAGTCAATAGTGTATCTATCAGACTAGTCATACCAAAGCTCGTTTTTATGAAATGGGTTACTCTTGTGAGGATTAGTTGTTATGTTGTTTGCCTGTGCTATAATGTATACATTTTAAAAAGACAAAAATATAAGAAATAAAAGTTTATACAGAGAACTACAGTTGTAGATAAGATAATTCATCTTGTGTTACGATACTCAGTTGAAACAGCCGGGTGAAAATAGTTGAACCATTTGAGCTCAAATTTCTTTATTGTTTTGTAAACAAACACTATGTGCTCATGTTACAAAACCACCAAATACACTGCAAGAGTGGTGCGACCTGTACTGTTGTTTGTTGACACTTTGTGTATTACCTAAATATGTATTAAACACTTTGATAACATTAATTTATTCAACCAGGGCGAAGACATTGTGTTTCTTGCTACTGATATTAACTTACCTGGAGCTGTGGATTGGGTGATGATGCAATCCTGTTTCGGACATCATTTTATGCTTGTGCTTGAAAAACAGGAAAAGTTAGATGGCCACCAACAATTTTTTGCTATCGTGCAGCTCATTGGAACAAGAAAGCAAGCTGAAAATTTTGCATACAGGTACTTTGTATATCAGGGCTCGACATTAACGCTTGTCCGCTTGTTCGCTTCTCCGCTTGTCCTGGGGAACCATGGGACAAGTGAATTTGGTTAGACGCTTGTCTGGAGGGACAAGTAGAAAACTAACATTCATGTGGAATGTTAAATGGCTCGGCGTATCGACAAATTCACATGTTTAAGAAAAATTTGAGAAATCATTGATGCGAACGTATTGGCTCGTGCACTCATCCGCATTGGTGTATGTGCGTGTTGTGTGCGTGCGCGAGGTTACAGGTGTTTTGGCAGGAATAAAATGAGCTGGCAGGAATTAAAGGTATCTTGCTTGTTGCTTTTATTTGTAAGTTTTTAAACTGACTGAGACAAACTTAATGTCTTTATAAGTAACTATTTAATATAGCTTTTTAAATTTATTTCTTATTACCTTAATGTTTGTTAATCAGAATGTAAAAGGAGGTGTTTTAGGCGAAAGAAAGTGTTTTTTTTAATCTCACACCCTTCGGCGCATTTAAAACCCTTTATTTTAAGGCTGCACCACTGCTTTCAACTTTTGCAGGGAGTAAAATGCGGCCGATGCCGGTAGGGCAAAAATATGCACTCTGTACGTTTGTGGTTGCGATAGTGGTAAATAGGTTTCACCCACGGAATAAAACCGACTTTGCTAGCTGCTACCTTTAAGATGTGCACAAGTATATAGCATACATTGAGGTTTGAACATAGCATTTCTAATGCATGTTACAAAATATGCCACGTTTTAAGAAATTGTTCATTTTATCGGGAAAAGTAAAAATTTTGGTGGGACAAGTAAACTAATGTAATAACTAAATCATGTATAAACATTTAAAAACTAATGTATTAGCTTTGGACAAGCACCTAATGTAGAGCTCTGTATATGTGTAGTAATGTAGAGCTCTGTATATGTGTAGTAATTATACTTATTAATTTTGAGAACTGTATTTTCGCTTGTATCTATCCCAGTGTTTGTAGAAATGTAAATTAAATTATGTAAAGGGCAAAACCTCGCGGCTCTCTTTGATAAATTTACTCCCTTAATTCTGGAATGGACTCGACATGAATAATGCAGCGAACTCAAGATATAAATAACAACGTAATCACGAGTGAGGGGTCCTGCTTATCAGTTGAACTATCTGTGTTTGGCAACTTATACTTATTGCTTCAATGCAAATTTCACACCAAAAAGATCTTACACAGGACCCATACACAGTGGGATGTGGTTTATTCGACTTCAAGAGTTTATGTTTTTATAAAGTTTTAAAAAAGGCATAAAATGAGTAAATATATATCATATGTCTAATTTTCTTTAATTAAAATAAAAGAAATTTATGCTTTTAACTTTATTTTACTTATATTTCAGATATCTACCACACAAACATTTTCTTAAGGCTTCATTTTATCTCTAAATCTATAAATGTAGTTTTATATGCAAATAGGGCAAAGTGACAACCTATTTTTCTTGCAACACACATTTCTATTATTATTGCTCAATGGCAGACGAAGCCGGTGTGATTTTGTAATAATCTATGGTGTCCCATAGGTTGGAGTTAAATGGCCCGAAGCGCAGATTGACATGGGAAGCTACCCCACGCTCCATACATGAGGGTGTTTCATCTGCAATAATGAACAGTGATTGTCTTGTGTTTGATTCAGCTATTGCTCACATGTTTGCTGACAATGGAAACCTTGGCATAAACGTTACAGTATCAATGTGTAACTGTTCATGAGGGTTTAGATATCTTACATATATTTTAAGGCATGATGTTTTTATCATGCCTGGTTATCCAATATACTACAAGAAGCAGTGTAAACCCAGATGCAAAATAGAAGTGCACTAATTCATGACAAAATGAACTTGTGATCAAACATGAATTAAAATCTGTTGAAAATTGCTTGACTATTTATATTTGCACAGTTCTTGGATACTTTTCATTATTCAAAAAGTATTTTGTATTTACACATTAAAGATGATAAAATATTATCATATTTGAAGATATTTTATTGTTTTTTAGATACAACAACCGAGTTCCCAACTCCATTAATTTTAATTTTTCACTATTATATTGGATGTTTATTAGCATTTGTTTGCAATTTCTTGGTATTATTATATTGGTGTAGTTAGTTTTGTCTACCTTTTACTGAAACTTTCACCTAAACACATGTTGTCAGTGTTGAGGTATTTTCTGAATTAAACTTGTGCTCTGACAGATTGATTACTTTTTGTTAAACTATACAGTTAAGGAAGATGGTTACTTGTATGCTATCAAATTACATGAATGAATGTAACTTACTTTATTCTCGCCTGGCTGAAAAACGACAGTCTTTATAACACGCCGTGTGCACCTTGTGCCAGCCGACAAGTTACCATGTATGTTACTTTGTGGGTGATTTTTGTTTTATATATGTCGGATAATTTGGAAAACCCAATAGTGACCACTGGGTTGAAGCAATAAGAGCCGTTAAATGTTTTGCCCAAGGACACATACACCCACAATGGTAGCAGCGTCGAACCTCGAATCCATTAGCTCTGGCTTACAGGCAGACGCGCTAACCACTATGCTAATATCTATTTCGCTGGACATAATATCTATTTTATTTATCTCTTATATACAGTAGTAAAGATTAAAATAATTAGCAATGAAGAGAAGGGAATTAGCAGCAAGTTATATGTATTGCATTCATACATCCAGTTCTCACTATTAAAATGTGACACGATGGTATGCACACCAAATGCATATGTGGCTTAATTATGTGTGAAGTTATAACATGGACTATATTGCTTGAATGTAAGTAGATCATGCAGTTGCCATTATAATGTTACTTTACTAGCTTTTAAATTTTCTTTTTAGTGAAGGTGTTTATTTTTAGCCCATTCCATACAGGTTATTTTTAGCCCATTCCATAGAATGTATATATTTGTAGCAAACATTGAGAGCACATGTCATATTCTATTGAAAACATACGAAAGAAAAAGACTGAGTAGTGTTAATGTACCTGATACATTAACGTTGTTAATTTACGAATAAGTTTTGCATAAATAATGGTAAGTTTGTTTTCTCTGAAATAAAGCGGTAAAAAATGATTCTGCGTTAAATAACTGCAGCGTCAGCTCTGGCTGGTTGTTTGTACGTTGCGCATCACTAGTCAATTGAAGCGTATACAATGACGCCCCGCATCCTAACGTTAGGTTTTCTATTGTTTTTGTTATTCTTGAACCACCACGTGACCATAACACCCACCATAGTTGCTGCGTTCTGATTGGATGATTGTTTGTGTGCAGTGAAAGGTCCTGAATGTTTGTGTCAACTTTGTATCCAATTATCAAGTTGTGTGTATATTTTTAAGGTTGCTAAGGTAATATTGTTGCAAATACGATGTCTGTCTACAACCTGTGCCTTAAGTTTTGAAATGTTGCAAACGAAGATTATCCGTTTTATATGACGAACTTACGAAGATGATTGCATATAATGTTCCAGACAATATGGACAGACCACTCTTTGGGATCGGGACTCGACGCGAGAGACTTATTAATCTTATAATTGGGATAGTTACTTCACTGTGCGTTGTTGCAACATTAATTAGCGCATTTATATTTCCCTTGAACCATTCACCATACCCACTTCATGTTTATTTTGCTGTTTGCATTGTTTTTGTTTGTATGAACTTACTTACACTTATATATTGGTACAGACAGGGCGATGTAGACCCCAAGTTCCGAAAAATGATTTATTTCATGTCTGGTTGCATTGTTTTGTTGTGTGTTTGTGCAAACCTTTATTATCACGGCACAGGGTATCAGTGCAATATTAATGTTACTAACACACAATAACATTTTGTTATATTTCATAGTCTTTAAAGTTTTTAATGTTTTTATTTTACACTTTAAAACCTGATTGAATTTCTCCCTAAAATGTGTGAGGAGCAGCAAAGAGGCAAAGGCACCATTCGCCGACTTTTCAACAAGTCTGGTCATATTGAACCTGAGTTCAACAACAATGCCACTGTTTACTTCACAGTGGGACACACACCTTGTAAAACAAAGGAGGAGTTTCATTCAATGTTTCCGGTTGGTAAGGAGGTTTATTTCCGAGCCACAAATTCAACGAATAATATTGCAAATTGGAAAGCGGAGTCTGTTACTGTGTTTAGGCACCCACGTCAGCCAAATGTGCTTAATCGTCAATTAAAACAAATCAGACTTCCTCTTCTTAAAGAAAAGTCACCACGGCCAATAGAATTTCCTCATAGAGATCCCGTTATTACTTTTCTTCATGATTTGCTCACATCTGAAGGTCCTCTTAAACCAGCAGAAATTGGACATCGCATGAGATTGATTAATATTTCAAGGAAAGAAAACTTTAAAGTTTCAAATAAAATTATCTTGGATTATGTTGCTGATTATGCTCAATATTTCCAAGTTATTGACAATATGGTTCATTGGAACCACAAAGAAATTGTACCATGTCCACGTAGTAATGAAAATGCAAAATCTTCGAGCGCTGCTTTGAGATACATCTATTATGTGTTAAAAATTTTCCAGGGCATCTCACTAACAAGGTTAAAGCTAACTTTACAAAACGAGAGAATGCAGTGTCCTGGGTCTATTGCGCATTTGGAAAACCAAACAGATCTCTTGGAAAATATCTTGATTGAAAATGATTTTGACTATCATGAAGATGAAGAATATGTTTTCCAATCTCATGTTGATCCAATTATCAACTATTTATACCAACTGTTAAATGGAAAAGAAAGAAAAAAGAAAATGAAGTTTTCTGAAGTTGCTCATCATTTAAGGGAAGATGGTCCCATAAATGGAGTTGTGCCTTTTGAAGTTTCAAACAGAAAACTTTCAAATTTGTTTCAAGAGTATAATCAATATTTTGAAGTCACAAGTTACCATGTCAGTTGGAAGTTTTCAGATACAATTCCATCTACTCATTCATTTCGTGATACAACAGCTTATGTTTCTGCTGTTCAGTTCTTTGCAAACCTGATGAAAAAAAAATGTTACACAACCATAGATATATTGCGTTTACTAAATTCTAGCTTTCACTGCTCCCCAGGCCCACTACTTCAATATTTAAACACTTTAAAATCACACCCTTCCGATTTTTTTGTAATAGAAAACGGTGTTTGGTATTTGTCATCATACAAACAAATGCTGGATCCTATTCTCAGTGCATTGGCCAGTGCCACAAAACCTTACATTCCAAGTTCAAGAAAAGCTATCAACTTTGCAAAGAAATCTTTTTCTAACCAAGCACTGCCTGACTTTCTTGATTGGCTTGACAGTTATGGTTTATCCACTTTTCATGGCTGTGTGTTTAAAACTTCCAACCTGGTGAGCCAACTTGATCTGACCATGAGCCAACTGCTGACAGTTGTTTATTATGGAAAGACTGTAATTCGAAAGCAACAACCTCAAATCTCAGAACTTTCGTTTAAGTCTGCTCCTCAGATTGTGAAACAGCAGATGGAATGCTATGCAGATATTCAACAATTTTTAGTCGAAAACGGATTTTTTTTTAGTGTGAGAAATAATGTTGTGAAATGTAACGCTGATGATGAAACAGAACTGCTTCGCCTGGTGAAGAAACTTCTTCAGTACGTGGATAATGATGCTTCTTGCAGAAGAACAACTCCAACCAGTGACCTTGATGCCATAATTAACCCTCCTATCTTGGAGAAATCTCCTCAAAAGTCGAAAAGAGGCCGAAACCACAGAAAAGCCTCGAATGAAAGCAGTTCGAGCATCTCACAACCTGCGCAGGATGTAAATGAAAGAGATGATCTACTGATGTCGTTCGCAGGTGCACGAATATCCCAACCAACAGTGGTGGTCGATTCACCAATTCATGATGTTGATTTAAATGTGAGAAAAAGTTCGTTGTCAGAACTTACAACAAAAAAGTTGGAGCCATTAATTCCAGAAACTCGAACATTTATGCCCCAACCGGATGTCTATGTTAACCCCACATGTAACCCAAGTAATCAGAGAGAAGGTAGGTGTTTATTATGTTTATTTAAAAATGATTGATTTATTTGTAAACATAATTTGGATATGACACTTACTTTAGTCTTTACATATAGTATGGCAGGTTGGCAGCGTTTCTTATTATCTTATATTGTTAAATGATTTATTTAATAATATTAATGGAGGAAGTTACTGAGTTCAAAACATTCATTAGTTTATTCATATGCATCACTATGACGCTTTACATGAGTTATATCTATAGCTACTATTGGTGAAAGTCTTTAAAAGTTATTTATTTCTACATGTGTTCGTTTATTAGGAAGCTTATGTGAACTAAATATTGTTACGTATCTGTTTAATAAAAATCTTGTGAATTGTAAAAAAAACGATATTTGTTTATAATTTTTGTTGTTTTATTTTCAGTTACAAGTCCAACATCGGAGCAAGAAACAACAAAAGAATCGAATATTTTCGGCCGACCACTCATCGCAGCCGCTCACAAAGCATTGTATGATCTAGGGTTGGATCCAGATAGAAATCTTATACTTATCAGGCTGGATGTCGGCAAAAAACCACTGATCAGGTATGGTTTGTATTTTTTGAAAGTGATATGCGTGAAATGGTATGCACTTTTACAAGTTTAATAGCAATCATAATTGTGACTTGATTGGAAATATTCTGTTGTATGTTTTTTTAAAAGTAATTCTAAAGGCTTATGCTGACCACATAACCATAACCAAATCTTTTTTTGTGCCTGATAGCTGCTAAAGTACTGGCTGTATTACAAACATTGTATATCTGCAGCAAGCCGTCTTTATAATGACTACTTTGGATTCCCCACACCAGTATTTTAAACCAGACATTACCTAGCCTAACCTTTCATTTGTTGTAAAACGTATTCAAGTTAAATGTGTTGCTTTTATTTTAATCATCACCTTGCCTCAATTGGACTTTAAACAATCATGACCATATTGAGAGTTGTTCTTGTGAAACCCACCCACACGACCACACCTTAATACAGTTCCAATTATCCTACATTGCCAAAATTCATACTAACAAATTTCTAGATACGCCAACTATGGTCACACACCAGCGCATATACAAACCAACACCCTGCACGACCAACCTGTGGTCACAGACCATCAGGTTGCAAAGATACTTAAACATCAAGATGTCTCTGAAGCCAAGCAGAGTTTATATGGAATTAATCAAAGCCTTCATTATATCAGGTATATATTCTACTGATGTGAGTGAGGTCCTTGTTTGAGGACCTAGGATTTAGTCCAGATTTGGTCCATTGCCCAACACCCAATTATATCAGTTTGCTCTCATTTAAACTAAATACTTAACTTGAATTTAATAAATAAAAGGTAGTTGGGAATTGGGATTACGTGTCCTGCCATATATATTATATAATGAAGCAATCCGGAATCTTTATTACAGATTAATACTTTGTTAAAATATGTTTACAAAAGGTTGGGTAGTCACTCTACTTAATGTTACGAATTTGAACTACTGTTTGTTCTTTGATAATGGCCGCTGTATTTTGACAGATTTTTT
Source organism: Ciona robusta (assembly GCF_009617815.1). NCBI lineage: Eukaryota > Metazoa > Chordata > Ascidiacea > Phlebobranchia > Cionidae > Ciona > Ciona robusta. Next base: position 2,152,830 of record NC_143245.1, on the reverse strand, counting down.
TTCAGGTAATTCACAGTGGGACAAATTAGGCTACTTATTTTTTAAACTTTTATTGATTTTTAAAAATGCATTTTGGTCATTGGTTTTGTAATCAAAATTTTAACACATTTTAAGTGAATTTTCTTCTGCATAGAGCGGTACTTGGGCCTTCTAAGATATCTGGTCTCACCTGGTTTTACCACACACACCTGCCACATGCGAGATACATGAAAGTAGATTCAATGAAATTCCACAAAGTAACAGTTGTTTTTACCGATGCAAAAGTTGCTTCAATCAACGTGGCACTTAGTTATATAAGATCTCTATGTGAGCAATATTCAACAACAACAACATTGTCCGCGAATGAGGTTGTTGTTGTAGATTGGGATGGACAGGTAAGATCTTAAATGGTTTTTGACTTGACTTTCACATGAGTGATTTTTACCATAAATTTATGGATAGAAAACCTTTCCGAAGCCGACAGCACAATATGTTTTCTAATACTTGTAGTTTGGCAAGAGGTTACGTTTCAACGTTCTATTTGAAAGTCATCTTTATTATGGTGGTCGGTCAGCAAAATTCTTGCCGAAAGAACCAAAAATACAAGTATAATATGCCTGGCAGGCGGAAGCAACAGTAATACAGTATATCTTATGTATTCAAATGTTCGTTGCTAAACACTTTAAGAAAAGAAATACTGCTTTGTTATCCGAAAAAAAATAAAAGAAAAAAATCAATTTGTTATCAAAACCTAACTATAGTTCTGGAACCATATGACTTAAAATCTCAGTCTGTTTTTATTTTTTAGATTACTGGTTATGGGGAATCCCCTCACCCTAGTGTTGCGAAATGTTTACGCTTATGTGGTGAGAAATATTCGGACCAGCAACATGCGTTGAAAGATGCTGTTTCGCAACACCCGGATTATGTTGTAGCTGCAAATATAAAAACGCAGGAATCTTTACAACTTGTGAGGGAAATATCCATGGAAGGTATGATGTTATAACTTAGTATAAATACATGACAAGGATCTCACCTATATAGGATAAAACAGCAGCTCCCAAACTTTTTTAACAGCAGTATCACAGGGTTACAGTTTTTGATAGTTTTTGCTCTTTTTTCGTTGGTGTGGTTTTTGCATATTTTATAAATTGAAGTATTCTTTAATTTTAATAGAGCCTGAAATATCAAGATAATTGCAAATGCAGAAAAGTTTAGGAACCGCTGAAATAGAATGACGTTATGAATTCTAATCAGTCTGTTGTCATCATAGTTCAAACAAATAGATTTGACAAAATTACACTAAATAAACTACCACTCCCACAATACCTTTATATGATTCATTGTATTCATTATTATAATAGTGTTGTAATAGTTAGGTGTTTATTATCATGGATCATGTGAGTAATTCTATATAAATTTCTGTATAACACCATTGACAAATTTAATTTTGGACAAAATATGGTCAGACAGTGATAAACCTGATTGATCAATGTGGCAAATGCAGAATACTTTAACTGTGCTCATTTGTATACACCTAACTACTGAGTAACAAATATTTTAGGTGTAAAACTAGGGTACTAAAACACAAAAAAAACAGTTAATCTTGTTTCAAAAGCTGGGTTGACATGTCTCCCGGGAATCCTTAACATTACACCTATGTAGAAAACATCTGCATTAAAAAATTTGGATGTTATTTACAGGTTTTGAAGTTGTAATAACTTGTCCTTCAACAATGAGAGAAATGGTCGAATTTGTATTTTAGTTCTTCAACAAAATCATGGCTTTGCAATTATTTAAAAACTTGTATTTAAGAGACAGCGAAAAATCACTTTACTAACAAAAGTTTTAAAAGTTAGCGCTTATGTAACTTGTTCGACCACCCCTTCCCCAAATTACAAGCTCTTTATTTAAAAAAAGCTTTGCGGCAGTTTTAGTTTCAAGTTTCCCTTAATTTCATTGTCTTTAACTCATGCTTGTGTAGTTCATGCACAGGAAGTTTCTCTGAATGGATATTTTACATTTCAGTATGTACAGAAAGTTCTGTAAATGTGATAACCACTGTTTTAATTTGTAAACTGTAAAAAACACTTTTGTGAAATCTGTTATGTTTATTTTATGTCGTAGTTTTTATGATAGTAATTATTTCTTCAAAATTGCCTGTAGATTGTTTGTTGTCAGTCAGGTCATTTTATTTGTCAGATTTTTATTCATTGATGCAACTGCCTTTTCCAATTTTATGCACCTGTCGAAAACTACTTGTTCTACTTTTTATATTTTCCTATTAAATTGCTGATACTGCTGTATTTCAAATGATGCCTATGCTGTATTAGGAGATTTGCTTGTACCATAAAAGTTAATTCTACTTTAAAACACCATATACATAGTGTTGTTTATTATATGAGTGTGATCTGTGTGACATTTAAATTACTTGTTTAAATCTAAAAAATCTCACTTTGAGTGAGTTTTTTTTTTCTTTTTAGTTTTAAATCATATGGTGGCCTTGATTTATTGGGGGGAAATAAATTAAAACTTTGTAGAATAACATATTAACAATTATGTAACAGGCTAATATTTCGTTAAGTTGCTGTGTATATTTGTCCAGACCGTCGGCTATGAGCACATTTTGTATTATAAGTCGTTAGTAAACAAATACATATTTGCAAACCTGCATTTATTGTATACATTTCATGCAATGCAACATACGTCATTATTCGGTATAAAACTGCCGCGTACTAGAACCGCATGCAATGCGTCAAGAACCACATAAAGCTTTTTGTACAAAATAGCGTTGGTTGGAATTATGCGTAGTAGCTCCTCTATGTTTTATAATGGAGTCTTGCTGACGTCAACGACCTATTGATCAGGTTTAAGCATCGGCTCTTTATGGGAATCTCCACCAGGTATCTCGTCGTTGACTTCTGGTGTATTTTCAACGTCATCAGCTAAAAACGGTAATATTAAGTAATTGTAACTTTTAGTAGGGTAAGTTGGGATCGTTTTAATACTATTTTCTAGGTTCCATTTGGTATAAACAAGAACGCTTACAGAGTTATATAACCGCAGCCCCGCGACGCCAAAGGAGCGTTGTTAAATACGGATGTCCTATTTTACAACATTGTGCCCGTTTATTGGTAGTAGCCTTTTTATTTGTTTTTTTTTAATATCATGCGCATTTAGTAAGAAGTAAGCACTGAATTCAAGCAATCACCGTTACGTTTTTTTGCCAAAAGTTACATGCAACTGCATCGGACCTCTGACCCGTCGGTTGGATATTCTATTTTTTTGTAAATACCATGTCTATTTGCATAATATATAATTAAGACCAACAACACACGGCCCATGGGGTATTTGTATTCGTAAGTCAGAACGTTAAATCAACTTCAACTTGAGGTTAGTGGACAGTGGTACATACCTCTTTCTTGCCTGCAACGTCTTCTATTCGTACGTTGACGTCCATACCCAAGCAAGATCAGTGCCGCACATACAATAAGTAAGACCAATCCCATCAGAAGCATTATAAAGCCCCAGCTGAAAAGAACAACAAGGTGGAATATAGATTTGTGTCAGATTTGTTGTTAATTTATTACACACAAGTATCAGGTAACACACGTTGGTGTAAAATAAATTGTAAGAATAAAACATTTATACCGTACATATAAGTCTTTATAGTAGAACTTCCTGATCGTGTTTTAAACAATTAACAACGGTCTATAGGAGTCTTGAGAAAACGGTTTTATAATTCGTTGAAGGTTTTTTGTTTACTTCCAAAAAAGACAAGAAAATAGATTGAAAAGGTGTCCCATCTTCCCCAACCCTATTTTATTACGTTTGTAAGATCAGAGCTTCGGTAATCGCTAATTGCAGTATGGTGTTTCCCAACTACTTGAAATATTTATCAGATTCCTGCGGGTGTTGGCCGAAATAAAGCGCTGAGTATATACTGGATAAAACACTTTGCAGGTAAAACGATATTTTAATGTTTTCTTGGGAATAGAACACTTTTCTAGTTAACACGTAGCGTATTTACTCTTTTAAATTTTATATTTCATGCCTCTCGAATTTCTGAAATGTGTTTTTTATGTCTTTTTTTGCGTAATTAACAGTACTCCGGTATAGTAGGGTGGGGGGAGATGGGACACCCGTTTATTCTATTCTCTCGTCTAATTTGGAAGTAAGTAAAGAACATTCAAAGAATTATAAAACCGTATCCTCACAATTCCCATATAGACCGTTGTTAATTATTTAAAACACAATCACGATATTTGGATATTATATATATAGGTGTCGCATCTTTTCCCACCCTACTATAGTATAATTGTATGTTCACTTAAAACACTTTCGCCTAATTATAATAATTACCTTAATGTCGGTGCTGGTTTTAGACATTCTGTTCCACTTTCACAATAAGGCTTATCATTTTTACAGCAAATTTCATTTTTTTGGCAAAAACTATCTCCGCACAGCTCGGGACAAACAGCGTTGGAGCTGCAAAACTTTGTGTTATCGCCACAGCAGATTTCACCCGCTTCACAATGCTTGTTTCCGCATTTTAAAAGACACGGGTCCATACTACAGTAAGGGACATCGCCTGAGCAACACGACTCGTTGATGGAACACGCATGATCGCCACATTTAGTTTGGCAAGTTCTGTTTTGGCAAATTAGGGACCCGTTGACGTCACAGCAAAATTGGTTTGTTTGACATGTTGTCTTGTTGCAGTCTGTTGTAATTATTCGACAAGGTAAATCGCTACAAGAAAAATTTCCGTTCATGTCGCAACAAAACTGATCGTCGTTACAAATTTGATTTTCACACGGAGTTATACAGGAACTTGAACATTCTTCTTTGCAGCAAATTTCTCCTTTTTCACATTTCTTCCCGCCACATAACCCACTACAGCTGCTCACGTTTGAGCAATAGACTTCGTCCCCTTTACCACAACATATCTCTCCATACTCGCACTTATCAGTTCCACATAAAGGGCAAGTTTCGACACAAACCCTGTTATTATTATTGTCACAACAATATCGACCAGTAGGACACCACCCACCACAACCAACCGTACAAGTGTCGTTTAACCCAATACATTGTTGTGATTCAATGCAACATTGTTGCGTCATTGAGCATGACGTGGCGCCACATTTCAAACCTGTCGAAATTAAATAATTTATGTCAATATTTTAAAATTTCTAACGTTTAGAATATTTTTCGTGGTCTAAATTATAGACGCTTTGGACATGGATAAATTGAAAGCAAAACGACATTGAAATATATATGCGTTGATCTATCTATTGAAACATTCTGAACAACCAAACTTACCAAACGCACAACCTGCTGCACAAAATAAAATCGACAGAGCTCCAAGAAAATTCATCATAAATCCATAAAAAGTAACGACAAAAATGTTTCATATATTGAATACCTTTTGACTACAAGTCTGCCTAAACGACTATTTAGTAAATGCATAAAACATCGATTTTCTGGGCGTTTTTAATACAAATATAATATAAGTGTAATACGATTTTAATCCGGACTGTTTTTAACTGAACAAGTTTAAGATAAAACGAGTTTATTAACCAAAACGAGATTAAAATCGTATCATACAAATATGGGCTGTCAAGTTTGCATTAAAACTGACTATCAAGTAGTTAAAACTTATTTATATTCCGCAACAATCGTTTCTTCTTAGAGAGCTATAAATACTGAAGCAACATCAAATTACTGCGCACATTTATCGTTGCTCCCTTCGCGACAGCTTATTTATAAACATTTATTTCAAGCGGCATAGAGAGTATAATGTATAATTCATGACGGGCTTAGCTTCAGCGCCATTGGTTGAATTACATTTCCCAAACTCATGACGTCATCGCATTAACGGCGAGTTAAAGTCGTTCGATTTTCCGCTTGGTGGAGTAGGATTTTATGTTAGATTTTTGTAGTTATTTGAAACAGACTTAATGGGAAATTTTCCAAAGGGTAGCTTTGGATTTTCAATATCTATTGCAAAATTTCAGAATGATTAAAAAAACATTTGGTTTTCTTTCTATAGATAAAAGCCATACCGCAAACCAGCAGACCATCTAATTAAAGCAGGAAGCCACCAGGTTTAGAATGAAGATGGTGAGGCAAGAGACATGGTAGTGGAACAATTTGTCTGAGAGGGAAATGAATTTCTCAGTTATGAGATATGGATCAGCCATGTTTTGTTCGTACTTTTTCTAATGCTTTGTCTGTGTTCTGTCCTATTTTGTCCATAACCAACGCATAGACAAATATTAAACAAAACATAAACAAAATATTGGACAAATCATGGATGATTTTTTTAGGTTTTAACCTTAGTCTTTACATATGTATAGGCTATGTTTAACCATGATTTGTCCAGATCACAAACCTGTCCTGGAAGTCTGAGCCGCAAGTTTTTTTCATATCAACATTATCTTACTTGTGTAAGAACCACTTTTTGTTTGTTGAGATCATTTCTATTTTTGTCATATCCTTTTGTCCCGGTAACAGATTTTTTACTTCTATTGGGAGTTGGCACTCTATTTATGTCAAATGGAGATACCAGTTTGTCGTTGGTACCAACTTGTTCAAATCTCATGTCCCGTCAAAAAAAACAACAAAATCAATGCGAGATTTATTTTAATATCATAAGCACCCAAATATCGGTTTGTATTTTAGAAGAGCATTGTATAGTACGGTGGGGGAAAATGGGACACCTATTCATTTTATTTTCTCGTCACACTTGGTACTAAACCAAGAACATTCAAAGAAATATAAACTTTTACCGTTGGTAATTGTTTAAAACACAAACAGGATATTCAAATATTATGTGCTAAAGGTGTCCCACCTTCCCCCACAGTACAACATTAAAAATTTTCAATATTGTTATAATTTCGGTAAATATCTTGTGTCGTCACAAATGCCGTTGTTGCATATAGTTTGAAAGTCACGGTCGACGGATAACTCCGAAATTATCGTTCGCTGAAAGACCTGAAAATAAAAAAAGGGTAGCGAATTTTTATAAAATGTGTTTATAGGCTCTTCAGAGACTAAAAATACATTTAAAATTCGCCTAAATTTTTTCTTAAATTTTATAAATTATCGTCATTTTTTATAAAATTACGACTTCTATTTAGCTCGCATTAAACTAAGTTTGGATAAAACTTACTTTCACATTTGAGTCAAACTTGTATTTGTTACAATACCCAGACGTGACGTCACATACACCTGTACAATGCAACATTGTGCAGTCATAATCACTGGCGCAAGGTATGGCGCTGAACAAAACTCCAAGTACCTGTAGAAATCATTCAACCTTTAAATTCGGATCAGTCTATGTTGCAATAATTACTTCATTGTGATTCATAATGGGTGAACCAACGGAGCTTTCCACACCAAGATTTGTTTAGATTGCACTTCACGGTTATTAAGTAACAGTTAACATTATGCATTTATAGTGAAAGGGCGCGACGTTCTATTAATATCGTCACAATGAACAATACTGAACTTCTTTGCGCACGTAACTATACTATTTTATATGTAAGGTGGGGAAGGTCGGGACATCCTTCAGATCGTGTTTTAAACAATCTATGGAGACGAATACGGTTTTATAATTTGTTAAATGCTCTTGGTTTACTACCAAATGGAACGGGAAAGTAGATTAAAAAGGCGTCCCATCCTTCCACACAGTGGGGTAACATGGGATACCATCAGCATCCAAATCCTGTATTTCCTAATCGTGTTTGAACAATTACCAACGCTGTTTTAGGGCCGCGGAGCTACATCATTTTTAATTCTGTAATTTTTTTATTTATTATACCAAATAAGACAAGAAGGGAGAATGAAAGTACGTCTCATTTTACCTCACCCTACTATAAATTGTAGCATCTTGTAATATACAAATAACAAAAAAATGTACCTCTTTTGTGAAAACTCTGTTTTGATTTGTCATCACCGCGTTTCCCCTTCTGTTCACTCCAACGTTCGACATTGTGACGTCACAAGCATGCACTCCAGACTCGTCGAGTTTTTTTGCAAGTTGAAGTACCTCGTGGTGATTTCCCCTTGTCGAATTCGATTGAGTAAGCGGAAGTACATGTTCTGTAACGTAATAATTTCCACAAGTTCCAGCGATGTCGGGAAAATACTTGCCATTGGTTAATGACGTCATCAAAGTGACGTTGTTACCAATGCTGACGTTTTTAGATGACGTTATCAGTTTGAAGAATTTGTTCTGGCGTAATAATGAAATCACAGTGCGCAGTTCTGGAATAGTCAAACTTGGATCAAAATTTGATAACAAATTATACGATTTGATCGATTTTACTATCCGGGAGTCCCCGCTTGAGAGAAACATTGCATGGTTGAATAGCTTCTTATGCTCAGTTTCTGACGTCACACCATTGTTTTCAGAAGACAGCACGTACACGTCACCAGTTCTGGAATTCCTAACTAAATATTTTATTTCCTCGTCGTTATGGCGAATGCAGTTTTCAATTGTGATGTCATCGGTGAAACACAATGGGGAACAAAAGTCACCGATTATTTCATCGTTCTTGAAAGAATCGCACTGAAAAATATAAAAAAATTACGATAGATGCACACCAGCTGTTTGGTGACGTCACGAATCGTGTTTCGACAACAATAACCAAATTGTCTGTCGCTTAAACCAATCATGCAGATGCAAATTCGCATGAAAGATTCATGAGGGTCTGTTAGCGACTTAACACAAGTATTAGTAGTAATACACATCTACAAATGCATTGGCAAATAATCTGACGAATTTCCAGAATCATTTTACCTTGCTCAAAAGTAATTTAACGCACGAAGAAAATTAACACACACACACGATATGCATATATTTAACAAATAAAATCTCCTTACGTTGTATATGGTAGGGTGGGGAAGACGGGACGCCTTTAAAACAATATACCCAAACACCCTGACCGTGTTTTAAACAATTAACACCGGTCTATGACAGTCGAGAGGCTGTACTGTTTTATCATTCGAATGTTTTTTTGTTTACTACCAAATGCGACAAGGAGAAAAAATAAAAAAGGAACTTTCCCCAGCCTACTGTATCGTTTAAAAATACTTTATAGACTTTCAAAATGCACTATAGTAGTGACTGACTAAAAACAACTGCGGTCATAGTAGACCTAGCAGAATTAAGATACAGTAGCACACACAGACACACATAGAAGAACGCCAATCGCGAGTTTACTCACCAATTTCCGGACGCTTAGTTTTGCTTCCCATATGGAACAGTGAGAACTATATTTATAAACAACATAAACTTTGTAGTTGGTTAACAAAAACGCACACCCGAGAATAAATACAAATAAACATGGAACAGGACTCAGCTCTGTCATTCTAACATGCCTGCTTTGATAAAATGCTGATGTTAATTACATAATGTTGATATTACGACACTGCCACATGAGTGACTTAATCCTACATACCATTTCCCTAATCTCACATTAATACACTCTTTATACTCAAGCCAGAAATGGCGGATAACTTGGTAGATACATCCTGTTCAGTCACCCGACTCGGTGTGCGTTTTTATGGTGCACCATGTTTGGTAGATACACATTGTACTTGGTAGATACACCCTGTTATGTCACTCGAAAGCCCGAAATGGTGGAAACATCAAAACTGTTCAGTCACCCGACTCGCTTCACTAAAACGTTATCGAAATAGACCTGCGAGTAAAACGTCGCTTCTATGCCTGGTTACCTCCGGGCGTTTAATAATCACAGTCGTGCTACACTTCACTGGGTACAGGTTAGAAATTCGTGTCGTGGACGCGAGGGTTAACAAGTTAGTGCAGGGTTTACGCTCACGACTCACTTTCTGGTAAAACCTTATACTTGCCGAGACACACTGTTTGAGAAAACTACTACAATACAGAAGGCTATACATAACAGCGTTGCTCGTACAAAAACAATGTTTAATAAATGATGTCATACTAATGTGATGCGCTATTGTACGTATTTGTCATATCCTGGCGTACTGCTGGTATGTAATATGAAGTCTCCGAACAAAATACATTCCGTAATTACATGTAATTAAGTTTCGCTCGTTAGGACATTCTAAAACCAACATACTGTTTTTCCTAAATCGAAATCTCGCGAAAAACAACGATCTGCTGCTGCATATACCTAACGCTCATACAATATTAGGTATTCTAACTACACTTACCACCATTATTTAAAATTGAAATTACAATCAAACTTTGGCATGCGAACCATCGCTATTGTTCGCTCACAATAAACTTACTGTAATGCACGTTAACAGTGTAGAAGTAGACGTATACGGGTAATCTTTTACGACTTCCCTTTTAATTTGGGAGTCAAATTATCGTATATCCTGAAGCTTGTAACTAGGAAACCAACGTTATACTAGTTTTCCCATGGTAGTTTATTGCCTGACTGAGCAAAATTTGCCATATTATTCATAAAATGTAGTTTAATAAAAAGTACAAAAGCAGATCAGCCTAAAATGTATATGTTTTACTGTACGCGAGATATAACTGCCCTTATTTATATACAGACTTCGAGTACTGGCTAGCCTACCAGTGATGACACACTTAAATATTATCAGTTATACGGAGATTTTACAATACCATAACCACTTGAAAGTAAGTACCATGTTGTAATACTCGAGTGAATGATCTATCTTTGTACAGAATAATGTCGCTATTACTGGATTAGTTATGCTGAAGTTAAGAGATTTGGAACCAGCTTTGTAACTGTCAAACTTTTCAAACCTAAATGACAGTGGAAATGTACAATGGGTTCATAAGTACTAGGATTTAAGACAGTCAGTTGTTTAATATTTTTTATATCACAGGTTCTATACAAAATTAACTTTTTTAAAAAGTCTGTTAGTTCTAATATAATAGACCATATAATAATAGTTCATATTTACAAATATATGACATCAGAAGATCTATTTACTCCTTACAACGATTACATATATATACTGAAGTTGTGCTAATCGATGTTTGTTGAATACACATAGTAGTCAAGCTGCTATTAAATTAAGAATAAACAGTTTTCTAATTCATTTAGACAAAATTGTGAGAACGCGAGTATTTTATTTCACAGTATTCAATAACATTTCAACACTGCACCACATGTTAAACAAATCCCACTGTGATGTAACAATTACCACTGATGACATCACTGATGTAATTATGATGTACATGTTGGACAAACTGTTTTGCTGTAATTGCAATTGTGACAGTATATACAATCGAAGCCATTTGTGAGTGAACTCAGACATAAACACAACAAATAAACAAATTATCGCTCTCCAATTAAACACTTATGTACATCCATTCACATATGAACTTGTGACATAACAATAAAAGTCCCCAGAGTTGGCCCAAACTTTTCAGCACACAGCTCCAGAAATGAGATGTGTTTTATCTTTTTGTGGGCGGTGTCTTGCTTCAGTTATATCGTCTGTGAAAGAAGGAAAACATTTCATACACATGGGATATTGTGATGTGAAAGCTTTATTTATAACCTCTGGGTTATCAATAAACATTGTTTAAAAGTAAACAAGGGCCTTTTGTCTTTTATAGGCTAATTTTTTGAAATTGGTAAACAAAAAATAACAGAATTGAATACTTTAAAACAAAATTAGATTTTATATCGATGGAGCAAAAAGACACAGGTGTTAGGTGCAATGAATAGCACCATGAAATTTGAATAACAAAGTAAAATAGAACACCAATAAAAAACAACCTAATAAAACACATTAAGTCTGATTTCATTTTAAATAAAACCTTTTACACTCTCTGAGGGGCTTCCCCTGTTGCGGGATCATTTAAATCTTCAGGAACATATTTTGCTGACTCATTCTCAATTTGTAAACTCATCTCTGACTCGTGACTTTCTACTTCTGATGATATAAACATGTTTGTTGCATCATAACTTTCATAAATCCACTGATATTAGAAAACCACACTAAACATACACTTTAATAGTTGAAGTAAATATTTTCTTAACTTTTCCATATTGCTATGAAACTTTATATCTAAAACATTATAATAATAATAAAAATTACAAGTAGAACATAATAATTATTTAAAGTAAACAAGACTTTAAACTTCAATAAATATTGTTTTTACAACTACATCATTATTAAACACAGATAACAACTTCAGTTTTTGGTGAAAAATCCACTGACAATAAATCAATGATAATTTTTGCATAAAAAGTTACTTAAAAACAAAGATCGTAAAAGTCACAGAATCAAGAAAGAAGAACTTACTGTTAGCAGATCCTCCCGATAATGTTCGGATGCGTTTATGATCTCCGTCTGCTGATCCTGTGGAGCTGTTAGAGATTGTTCGTGACCGAGCAAGACGTGTCATCATCACACCAGGGACTGTAGGGGACGGTGTTTAAACGAGTGGTGGTTTTAAAAAGGTTTTTATGAAAAGTCACAACTAATTCAATCAAATGTTCATAATATAAATACCATTTAAAATGTAACAAAAAAGTTATCTCATGGGAGTGACATCAAGAAAGACACGACTTGTTTTAAAGTTAATTCACTTATGTAGTGTTACTCTACCAACTAAGAAAGTTTCCAGCATACTCAAACACCCACATGAGCTTATTGGTTTAAAAGTTATTCTTTTAATGTACTAATGTAGTTCCGATCTAGACCACAAAAAAATGATTTTAACCCTTAACCCAATTTTTTTTAAATTCGGACTGGTATTAAAGTTATTCCACTACTGCAGTTTTACACCACACTGGGTAAGCCATATGCATATTGTAAAACTTTTTAAGACACATTTTTTCAACCATAACATGCAAAACCAGGACAACAACAATAAAAACAAAGATAAAAAAGACAAGAAGAAAACAAGACTACAAGAAGAGTTTTCGGAATACCTGAGCCACGCATTTTGAAAGGAACTCCTTGGCAAAAATTTGTAAAAGTTTGTTAAAATAAATAAGAAAACTGAAAAATTAATAAATAAAAGAAAACTCAAATTTAAATGAAATCCAAATTCAGAAATGAAATAATTTTAAATTAAATTGGAAATTGCGGAAGAATAACAGAAATTATAATCAAAAGATAAAAAGTAAACAATAAAAAAAACAAAAGCAATATTTTTTTATGCCAGGCCCATGTATTACCATGAATTAGGTTAACATGTGGTCACCTGTATGTATTTTTAACATGCCATGTATAATACCAAAGTTCCCATTAATGAATTATTTATATTATGTTTAATTATTCAGATCAATTTAATTAAAGGATATATTTGCTATTCTTTTGTACAGGTAATACGGAAATTGGATTATACTGTAATTACAATAAATAGTTAATGCGGTGTGTAAGTATTAATGTGGTGTTTTATTAATTAATGCATGTGGGCTGTAAGGATTTTGAATGTGTTTTGCTAATTTTAAGCAAATGTATTGAACAATTGCATAAATTAATTTTCGCAGGGGTAATGTAATAAAAATCAATGTTTATGTAATTATGCAAATAACATGCAGATATACATTATTGCATTATAATTTATTCTTAGCAACACAGCAGACTTACTATGTCCAAGTCCTTGTAAGAAATAAGTGATCGCTTCTGCAACATTGAAGATTTGTTCTTCAAGTATCATACCACCTGCATCTGCCATCTGTTCAACATTAAACAACTGTTATTATATACCCCACATGTAGATGGTAGATACTATGCAGCATTGAATAGAGTTAAGCTTTCATGTCTTGTTTTTGAAAACATTACTGTTGTTACCAACTTATTAATAAAAACAATAAAAGAAATAGATATTAAAAAGAACAAGAATAACAAAAAAGTATACAAAAAATCTATTGTAAAAAATAGAGTTGAAAAAACAACAACAAAAACAAACACATTATTAACAAGAAAAAAACAAAACTTAGCAACAAGAACAACAAACTTTAAGAAAAGTTGTTTTTTTGACGTTTAGCCTCGAATTCACTTCAACAGCTTCATCAACGAAAGGTGAAAGGTCACCAACAAGAATCAACGTCTGGCATTTCAACGTTGTCTTGTCAACTTGTTGAGGGTCAGGTGATCGTGTAATGTTAATGTCACTTCGTCTGTTGGGTAAATAAATTGAAGTTAAAAAAGTAAATTACGGGGTTACTATGCAGATCTCATTTTGTATTAAAAAAACTGTAGTTACATAAGTTATCTCATTTTGGTTACCTACTTTGTATAAAAAAGTAAATCTTCTACTATTTCAGGAGATATTACATGAAAAATCATAAATTCCATAAAATGACCATTACAATGCATATTACATTCCTTTATTATGAATTGTAATCTCATGGAACACAATGTTGATAAATTTTTTCTCATGATTTTATCTTTACCTTTTCATCAAAAACTCACCTTTCATATGATTTCATGAAGTTGATAACATTTTCCTCATTCATGAACTTCTTGAAATGAATGCGATGAGTGTCGAGCAGTTCGTGGTTTTGTAGTTCAACTTCCGACTGTAAAATAGAAAGTTTATATACAGCGTGTAACATGTAGTTTAAAGTGGCATGGATGCAATAGATAACAGGGAAAATAAATCAAATTACCAAATCCTACTCAAAAAGGTCACAAAAAAGGTAAGAATATTTTTTTGAAATAAAAAATCACAACCTTTTACACATAACAAACATTGTGTTCTAAAATAAAAATCAAATACCTTTGTGAAGTAATAGTTCATAATCTGATCACTGAATGGTGTTGTCCAGTTGGTGATCTGTAAACAAACAGTTAAAATAATATTGTGACGTCACATGTGTCGTTGTTGAACTGCACCGTGGCACTTGCTGGTGCATCTGCATTAAGTGCAGAGTTTATGTGCTGCAACCATTGTGTGTGTCTGTGTCCTTGTGCAAGATAACGATAATCTCTCCAAACAGCGGTCCCCTATTGGTTGTCTGAATTGCCAGCCATACATTACAAAACTTAAAAAATACCCCAAAACTAATTACACATAATGTTACATACGCTGTAAACAAAACCACGTGGTATAACAAAAGTTGTTGCCCTGCCATGTGGGAATAAACAAGTTACATTCTTATTCTGTTGTGACAAAACAAGCGTGGAGCAGAGTTAAAGTTTAACCACTAAGATCGTAGTATTTCCTGCCACGCCCCAGCCGCCACGCCCATATCTTGGCGAATGAAAAACAAGAAAATATTGACAAGCCTATTCAAATATTTACGCACAACACCAACAGTTCAGCACAAGGAAAATATGTTGGGAAACACTGTAGAAAAATGTCAGGCATCACTGACACTGTTCTTACCTTCTCACCAATCCAAGAAAGATTACCCACGGTTGAAATGGTTGGATTCACAGCAATCAATCCTTCAACCATCGATGGATTCTTGAACTAATAAACAACATTGTGATGTCATACCAATAAATCAATATTTTTCTAAATTTGAAATACTTTAAAAACACGTTTTTTTATATTTCCAAATTACATAAAATTAACATTATTTTTAAGTAGTTATTTTAACCCAATTTGTCAAAAAAATAAAGAAGATTTTTTAAAAAAACATCCTAAAAAATGTTTAATGCATCTTATGATCTTGGTTAGCAAAATTTAAAAAATACGAAAAGCAAGTCTAGAATTAATGCATCACTATGAAAAATACTTACAGCAAATCTTAAGAAGACATTTGCACCCGCTCCACTGCCGAGACAGATTGCCGATTTAATCCTAACAAGACATCGTTCGTTAGACTTAACTAACTTAATTTTCAATTAACTACGAACCCAAATTCTTGGAAGATCTTCGGGACCATATCGGAAAGATTCTCCATAGTTGGGTAGGGGTGCCTGCCGGTACAACGTTTTACTTAAGTAATTTTATCATTAAAAAAATAATAATTTTCTTGACAATAAAAACTATGAATATGATGGTTAGAAAAGGAATTGGATATGATTGGTATTCAGTATTCACACTACAATAGTTCAACAGGTAAATGTATGTATGTCACATTCAAAACAGTTGCAGCAATGTAGCATCCTTTTAAAAACTTTTTCTAAATGATCACAAATACAATTATTGATTGTTGTAAAAACGCTGATAAAATCAAATCATAATTATGACAAGATTTTTATTATTATTATTCAAGCTTGGTAACTAATGTGTTACGCTGAGTTGCTGAGTAACTATAACTAATTAAGTATAAAGTTCATGATTCAAAAATGTAAAAGGCTATTATATACACCATCTTTTATATCAGGTAAAAAAGATACATATACATCATACAAAAAACATTAATTTATGTTCTGAACTTTTAGCATTGGTTCATTTAAACCAATGTATACAAATCTCAGGACCATCTTAGATAAAACACAATATTACCCAGATGGAAGAGTTCTTGCATGTTCCTCCTGCCCAGGAGCGTTGATGTGGTAGACACAATACTTGTGAGCCACGGGTTCCATGGCTTCACTGTTCATAAGAGCACCAAAGTTGGAGACAGCTGAAACATTAGATGAGTTAATAATAAGTGATAGGTAAATGCAAGTATTGTATAATAGTATTAACGATTTTTTAAGAAAGAAGCAAATTTCAATATTAAAATAAAAAATATTTATTGCGACGTTTCCTGGTAAAAAAAAGCCTTTAATTACTTTCGATTTTGTTTTACAAAAGCTAGGCTCATACACGACACGGACAAGGTTGATTTAGAAAGCAAACTGATTTGGGGGAAACACAGCCCATTAAAACAAGAGATTAGGCCAAAATCGGTAATTTATGACAAAATTAAACCAAACTTACAGTTAAGTCCAACATCATGAAAGGTAACAATGGAATGTCCAAGACTCCTGTTTCCCTGCACTACCACATGTAACTTGGTAGAGTAGTGGTTGCCTGCAGCAGTGTATGTGCATTCCACAACATTATCCTGCAAGCAATTATCAAAACATGTGAAAAAAGTTCATAAAGTAAAATGAAAACAAGTATATTGAGTTAAAATGTTGAAATAGGCATAAAATTTTTGCTAGGGAAGGATAGTTAGATACGAATTCCTGTAAAACAAATCTAACATATTGGTTCTAATTTTATCTTATTAATGCAGTGTATAAAAATCTAGGGTTGACCTGCCCACCCTACCACTGCAGGTTTGGTTCCTGTAGCATTTAAAATTTATTTTAGGCGATTGTGACTACCTGGTCCACTTTAGTTGGAGCAACGTCATTCTCAATATTCATGTTACCGTTAACTTCAGTAATATTTTGAACAGGGTTTTCAACCCCCTCCATTTGCTCATAATTAAAACTCATTTTAGAAATAGAATATCTGTTTTCTACTGAACTCCTTCAAATGAACTAAATCTGTTGCATATTTTTACACGGAATGCAAACTAATTTATTAAACATCATAACATTAACAATCACCAAATAAATACCCAATGGGGATTTAGGTTTAACTATCTCAGTTGAATCTTTGCGCTAAAGTAAAGAAATTACTCAAACCTGACTGTTTCAAAACACACTGATGTACAAATAGGTTGATTTACATCCTCAATATTCAATAGTTAACCTCCCTTACAAGTTACAACCTCTATTCATTCTATTTCCTCTCGAATACTGGACAACCTACAGACATGACTTCATCATGAAATGATCAACGCATATTTCTAACTAACACCAAGCAGCAATGACTTTGTTATGAATCAGAAACCAAATGCAACATTCACAATAAACAGATAATCAAATTACTCGCTGCATATCATAACTTAGTTAAAACTGCATTAGGTTATAAACTCAATCTGTTTAACAAAGCAGCTTAATATTTATATTAAGACTTATAGTTTCAATGGAAACTAATGCTATAGTTATTCTAAAAGTGGATTAGCCCTACACATTATTAGTAAGTAGAGCTGATGCTGACCAACAAACATTTCAGGACAGAACCTGTTCAACACACGATATCATTGTGTTGCTCTATGACACAACACACACTTCCTTATGATGTCACAAAGTTCTCAGTACTTCAGATGTGATGCAACAGCAGGGAGGTTAGAGTGGGTACAAGGCCAAACTTATTGATCGGTAAAAGTTTGCATTTTTTCCTATAGTCAAAAGTAATCGCATCTGCACAGTCTACGCAAATGTATTGATTTTATATTCAATTTTAGTACAGAATTTTGATTATTATACTGACAAAGAAAAAACTTAAACATCCGTTTGGATAATAAACAGTTTTCTTAACAAAAACTAAAAAAATAAGCGAATTATACATAAATCCCAGCCTTACTGGTGAGATTTTCTCAGGTTATGCTTTTAAAATATATCTACGGGTCTGTATGTTTTAGGGCAGTGTAAACCTATTACAACAGTCAGGGATGCAGAGTTAAGTGGCTTTTGCACAAAATTATTGTTAGTGTGTTAAAAGTGTGCACAAGACTGGGACAACATGTGACTTTGGCAAAAAAATGTTCCTCAAAATTGAAAATAAGGTAATACAATATACAATATATATATACGGTAAATGTTTTTATTTAAAATAAGCTTCATCACTGTATACAATTAAATGCAATAGGTCAAACAAAATGTTATGCTCAGTATGTTTTCAAGTGTAGTACTACAGTAGTGTAGTATTCAATACATATGCATTTTGAAAAATAAGTTGGTCTCTAATTACTTACTTCTGATTCGTTAGAGTGCTTGTCCTGAAGCAAAGGTTTGTCCGGAGTAATGTTCACTTCTTGGAGATCCATTTTGCACTAGGTAGCACCAGAGAGTAGAGTAACTTTAAAATTCACAAATTCTTGTATCGTATATATAGAGAGTTTATAAGTTTACAATGTCTGTATGGAAAATAAAATGGTAAAATCTAAGAGTATTATTAACTAAATATAAAGTTTTATCTCCTGCACGATATTTGCATGCAAACTGACATTGTTGGTCACTTAGTTTTAATAAGATTGAATAAAATTTGAATGGCTTGTCCATGGATGCCACATTTATGCCAACATTTTAGTTCATCTTTATAGTGTGTTGATAAGCAGACATACCTCAATTTAAAAATATAAATAATTTAAATAAAATTCAGTTGACTTGAGAATGAAACATTGCTTGCCACTAACCATTTTTTTATTTATCTCTTTTAACACAGTAGAAAAAATAAAAATATTTAAAACAACAAAGAAAAGGAATCAGCAACAAAAAGTGACAACAGACATTCAACTAACAAAAACTACTTAAAAGAAATGTTAGATAAAAATCAGGACTGCTAAGTGCCAAACCTATTACTACACTGTGTATATAAATAAGTTCCAATAATGTTATTATGACATCACCACTCATATATTAAACTACGCGGTAATTATGTCGTATGTAAACATTCTGTTGTAGCGCAAAACAGTCACAACAAACGCAGAAGTTGCTATTAGTATTAAACCAGATTAAACTGTATCTTGAATTCTTAGACTTAACTGTGCTGTATGGAATCAAGGCTTTATAATGGGGCAAAAGAGCTCTTGACTGTAAATTATAATATAGAAGCTTGATCGTTTTGAACACGTATACCTAACTGCTACGTGCACTTTTCAGTTATACCCAACTGCTACGTGCACTCTGAAACGTACGTTTAACAAGCGCGCGTAAATTACTACGACTCTCAGCTTACAACATGTTTGTAAAGTGGCCGCAAAATCGTAGACCGAAGCAAATGTTCACGTTTCAGATCGACGATGCTACGAGCACCGCATCGTCTAACTATGACGTCGCAGACCCATGGCAAACGCGTGGTAAACATGCTAACTCTCGGATTGGTTGATATCCTTCTGACGTAGAATCACGTGATGTAAACACAGAGTCCTTGTGCGAAAAACAACAAACTTTTTTTACAAACTGTTTTTCTATGACAGTATGTTACTAGTGCCTGTCAGTGGTGACATATTCTAGTGAAACGCATTTCGGAAGTTTTACCGAAATAAAACAAAGATGCGTTGCCTGTAAGCGCTTTGCGAGGGCATTTAAACCACAATCTACAAAACAGTGAGTAATAGTAGACAGTGAACTGACTTCAAATAAACGAAAGGTCAATAAACGAACAACATATCCCTAATAACAGCCTGGGGTTGCCATTGTAGACTTTCATGGCCACAGTTTAAGCTAAAACACCGATTTTCACGCTGAGGTCGAAACAGGGGTTTCAAATTTAATACAATTTCCTGTCAATGAACTGCTTTGCGAACGTGACAGCTGCAGCTTGTGGGAGTCTGCTCAACATAACCCAGACATCCCCCGTCTGTCATTCTTTACGAAGCAATGCTAAACATTCAAGCTGGCACGTTAATCCGAGCGCAAAACAAAAAGTACATGAACTACACAATAAAAGTAATCGCACTTGCGTTCAGTTTATATTGGCGTTATTCTAATACCACATAACCCTGTAAGCTTTAGCTGTTTTACCATGAAGCAGTTTTACTATTCCAACTTACGATTTATTGGATTGTCTAAAAATCCATTGAGGTTACAAAACAACATGCTGCTGGCTTTCCCGGTGGTTTGAAATCAATACTTAAGCAATACCACGCCAAAGTAGCGTTTAAACCTTTTGCAAAGCACGCGTTTTAATCTAATACGGTTTCCAACTATAGATCGATCTACGTAACAAGCGCAATCTGTGACGTTTTAAATGACGTTAAAGAATATTCCCCGTACAGTTAAGTAAAACGTCATAACTGAATTAATAAATTTAAACAAAGCAGTCTTGTTGTTTTTAGAATATTATACAGGATATAACAATAGAACAAAGACGCCGAAGTATACACAGAAAGAACAACGATTAATAATTAATCTAAACATGCTGATAATTCCAATCACTTTAACTACAAAACATAATTCGGGTTAGACAACACTTAACTAGAACTGTTCCTGAACTACTGCAGTATTTCAATGTATGCGTTGCTCTAGAATACAAAATGATCTGCAATACAAATTTGCAAAGTTTTAAAAGCAAGTTGCAGAGGTTCTTTTTAGCTTTTCTGCAAAATCTGCGTTTTTCGAAACAGCGAATCAGCAACGACTTTCTTTGGTACAAAACAAGTCTATGACCTACGATCGCAAACGCATTGGTAGCCGCGATTGACGCGATTAAGTCCAAATTTGGGATCGGAAAAAAGGGGCACAGATGGTGTATTGTGACGTAACAGAAGTCGCGCCTAATATATAGCAGCCACATAATAGGAAATCTGGAATGGGTCGATTAAACAATTACGATTTATTACGTCACAATGTTTTCTGAATTATGTCTTGGCAAAACAATAAACTGTAGATTAAATACCACAATTATAGTAGAGTGGGAAAAGATGGGACACCTACTTAAACAAAAAAAGTAAACAAAAAAATCAAAGAATTATAAAACCTTATCTTATCCTCACAACTCCCATAAACCGTTTTAAATTGTTCAAAACACAATCGGAATATTTGGATATTACGTACTAAAGATGTCCCATCTTCCCCCACCCTACTATATACTTTAAGTTTCATATTTAAAGAACAAACATAGAAATAAATCAATTTGCCCATTAACCACGTTGTGTTAATCTACATAAACTTTTCTCTATTTAACTATAAACATATTGGTTTGCTTCAAAAGTTTATTGCAGCCGATCGCGAAGTCACATTTTTAGCTGGTGTATCTAAACTCGTCCAATCAAAACGCATAATTACTAAGGAAAACTAATGTCAGTTTTACACAACAATTGCGCTGTGTAACTTTTTTTATAGTATGCAGCAAATAAACAAAGTTGGACTACATTAGACCTAGGACCCCAATTCGTGGTAAACACAATCTGAGAGTTCCAGTTCGCAACGAGCAATGCTTAGGCCAAGCTAGCAGCAATAACTAGTTTTGAGAAAGAAGGTTGCAGCCATGTAGTGATTATGAATCATGTTCGACAAGTATTTTGTTTGTTAAGGGAAGTTGTTGATCGCTGAAACTTGTTTTCCAACAAGCGGATAAAAGGTCGGTACTGATGTTCATGACGGAATAATGCGAAACAATGCCCGGTATTCTAATAAACTGTTTTTAAATATGTGTAATTATTTAACTTGGAAGTTACATCTGTACTACTTTATAAACGTTATATCAACAAAATAAACAGCAATTTTTTTAAAACTAACAAAACGAACAAAAATATTGCATCTGTAATATAACTCTTCATCATCTGCGATACGATAGTAATGCGTTTACATCTACGCTTACAAATATTCCTTCATAAATCGTTGTTTACATTTTAAAGCACGTTTCGCATGCTCACTTGCTTCGCAGTATCCAAAGCCCCAATTAGTGTTAAAATAACAAAAATACATAAAAACAACTTTTCGTAATTTACATCGTCTGTCGTCTAGACTCTGTCTACCTAGACTTGAGTCTACTCTAGACTATACCGAAAATGGGGTAGCCAATAAAAGCTAAATACTGATTGCAAATGCACTGATTTCCACCCTTTTTATTAATTTACCTCTTGTACCCTTGTTTATTATCATTTGGCATTGTAAACCGATTACAATCTCAAACCAATGCAAGTAATATGTTTACATCAGCAATATGTTTAAATTTCCAACTGCAGACTAAGCATATATTCTGCAACGAAAATGAATCAACACAAATCTTGGGTTTTCCTGATAACGCAATCCAGCTCGATCCGCAGCGTCACGTGACAGGACTTGAGAACAACAACATTTGGAGAACGCTGCAGTCAATCATCGGCAATGAGAGCAAAATATCGAGACCGTGAAAATTTGCGACGGTTTACAATGAACAACGAATCGTACGCGAAGCAACGAATACTTAAGTCGTGTTAACTATAAACGTTTGCGACGTGTAGCACCACATACACCTAAGACATTGGGGCAAGATGGGATACCTTTTCATGCCATTTTCTTGTTCCATTAGGTGGTAAGCAAAGAACATTCAACGAATTAAAAACCGCATCGTCGGACTCCCAGCATAGACCGCTGTTAATTGTTTAAAAACGATCAGGTTATTTGGATATTAAAGGTGTTCCGTCTTTCCTCACCCTATAATATAGTAGGGTGGGGAGAGATAGGACACCTTTAGCACAAAATATCCAAATAATCTGATCGAGTTTTAAACAATTAACAGCGGTTTATGCTGGGAGTGTAAATATGGTTTTGTATTTCTTTAAATGTTTTATGTTTACTACGAAATCGGACAAGAAATCAGAAAGAAAAGATGTGCCATCTTCCCCCACCCTACTATATATATATTGTGGTTAAATTATCAAATCATATTTTAAAAAATATTTTACCGTGGGGGTTTCTCAGACCTTCACCTCTCATCTGTATTCGTAACTATTGCAGAACTGTTTCAGTTTCACCTCGAAAAAAGCGAACTGGTGTAAGAAGTTGGCTTACAGTTCTTAACTTTTTTATTGGAAGCCCGACAGGTTGTATAAGTATTGTATCGTAAACATTGCATGCTCCACTGGGAAGTAGAATGACGTGAACTTGGCTTCTTAGGGTTTAATATTAACCCATACCGGATTCTAACTTAATTGATTAACGAACTGCCCAGACGCTGGTGAAAGCACAGATAACCGCAGTGACATGACGTCACAAGAAGCTAGTCTCACTGGCGCTACATAATGGCAAGGACGCACAATCATGGAAAATTTGTTCACAACCGCATATAACAAGCAAATATACGTATAGAGACAGGGACATCTGTAGAGAAGTAACAATAGTAGAAACGTAAACAAACCCCGTAAAGTCAAACCAGTCGTCCCCAAAGTTGCACAGGCATTCTATATTGACTGGAGTACACTCGTGTATACCAATGAACAGACTCAGATGCGCCGCAAAACTGTCACTAATTAAACATGATTTATTAAAAATGTAGAACGACTTATTTGACATTGTAAAATTCGATATGTTAAAATTCGATATGTTAAAATTCGATGTATTCGATAAACAAATGAAAACATCCGAGAAGTGCTCTTGAAAAGTTCAGAGTTAAACCGAACCACGTGGTAGCTGAAACCAGTTTCAATTTTGCGACATTCATTTTATAACCAAGCAACGTTCATAGTTTAGGTTGCCGAGAAGAAACTTCGTCACTTCGTCAGTGAGCACTGACTATAACCCCATATTTAATAATGCAATGTGTAATAAATTATAGCAATATCATATAACCACTCTTCACTTACCCTCAAAGCACCAATGTGACTAAACTTTTCTTTTTAAAAATAAAATCTGCTATTTTTGGTTGTTAAAATTAAATTTACGTTTAAGATTTCGTTCTTCGCTTCTCCACATCGGCATAAAACGTAATTAAACCGTAAGCAAACAGTAACATAATGGATGATTTACATTTGCCATAATATAAAGGTGACGTAATTTACAGCTCTCCAACGAAACGTAATTTATTATGATGCGTTTCCTGATACATGGGAGTCCAATACAAAGCTCTAATCAAAACAAATGAATGTTTTGTTTGATATTTCATAAATATTTATAACAGGAACATATGGAAAGCGCTTGGGACTGTGACAAAACAAACAGAATGATAATAAACCTCACCGCGTAATAATTGTGTTCAATGTAATAAATATTATGTAACAATGACCTATTGTAAGGTAATATGGAAACCAATTTACACAAAACAATGCTTTACTGTCTTGTAATCTAGAACTCCTCAACACATCACGATCTCTTGTATACTTTATCTCTTGTATACTTAAGATACCCTGATATTTGTAGATACTCAAGGTTAATTGGGTGTATGTACTAAAATAGCTAGTCAAAATGTCTTCCTTCATTTATCTATAGATAACCTTACTGCCTTTAACTTTGAAGATCCTCTATTATTATAACACAACGTTGATATATATGATTCAAGCATTGAAGATTACATGTGGCACCGGGGCAACCAATTTATGTTTGAACAGTTTGATTTATGACGCAGTGGTGAACTGGTAAAAAGAACGCGAGGTTTTGGATTGTGGGTCCATGAAGTTTATGATTCATCGGAATGATGATAATGCATGGATGTTAACCAAATGCCTACAGTGCAATGACATTACACTGTGCAAGTTTTGCACAAGTAATGGTATGGGATAAACCAGAACAACCATTCTAGAACAGATGTTTACTGCCACCACTCGGCTCGGTTTCACGTTCGCATTTCTCGCGCGTGTCAAATCTAGGAATTTCTACATCTGTTTGCTAGTATATTTAGTCTCTCTCGCTTAGAGCATAATAATCATTTTACAACAACTTAACGACATTTTTACGAAGCCAATATGTTTACTGAGCTCTGCTCTCTAGTTCTTTTACTACTTTTCGCTTCACTTCCTTTCATAGAAATCCCCAGGTAATGACGTCATAGATGGTTTGGCTTCAGGTTTTATATATAGACAATCGGATTTTATTTCGTTTGATGTTAAAAGAGAGCTTAAGATTGCTCCGTAAACAGCTGTAAATACATGTACATGTCGTTAGTTCTGTGGTAATCATTAAACGTTTCGTTTTAGGCACGTTGGGTTCTTTAGGTTGTGAAATGTTGCGAAAATGTGTACTAGGTTTTTGTTTGTCATTTATCGGAATATCCAATTTTGTAACCGGAAACAACGTCACTTTGACGTCATTGAACGTATTTGAAGGAGAAATCAAGAATTTAAAGTTGAATTGTTCAAGATCAGATGAAGAAATAAAGACTGTTAATTCAGAAGATATTAAAATTGGTGGGATACTTATAAACAATGAATCAAAACCAATTGACTACGGAGAATTCATGTGTGTTAATGGGAGTGTGGATATTCTTGTTAAAGGAGGTCACCTGGGTATTACACACTTGCATGTGGATACAAAGATTGGAATTCATTCGAATGTGATTAAATCTGAATCGGTAACAATAAACGTTCTTAGGAAAATTACATTATTTGATGAACTAGCAGTGTTTATCCTGGGTCCACTTATTTTATTAAACAAATGCGCATTCGGTGCAAAAATTGAGGTGGAAACACTGAAAAAAATCGTCACCCAACCTGTGGAGATATGTTTATGTCTTGTTACCCAATTCGTGTTGCTACCATTGGTAGCAGTTGGGCTCGGATTTGCCTTTAAACTTGAACAGACGATGGCTCTAGCACTTCTTGTATCCGCTGCTTGTCCGGGTGGGGGAGGAGGTTATGTGTTTAGCTTCCTAGTCGATGGTGACATTACTCTTGCCATCACTGAGAGTTTGGTATCCACATTAGTCGCAATGCTTGCGATGCCAAGTGTGCTCGGTCTTTACACAAGTCTTGTAACGATCCCAAACCATATTGTGATTCCTTACATTAAAATTCTTCTCATGTTGGTGGCCATAGCAACCCCAATATCACTTGGAATGTTGCTGCGTAGGAAGAAACCTGCGCTGGCCAAGAAGCTTGTTGTAATCATTCGTCCTATGAGTCTTTTTCTTATCTTTGCTGGGTTAGTTATCGTTGTTGTAACATCCAAGTATGTTTTGTACGGCCCAAGAATTGGATTTCTACTTGCTTTAATCATTCCTGTCAGTGGATTTCTTATAGCAATTTGTCTTGCTCAGTTATTCTCCATAAACTGGCCACTCACTAAAGCTATTGCACTTGAGGGTGGACTTAAGAATACAGTGCTTGGAGTTGCAGTTATTGAGTTATCTTTTCCCCAGCCTCAAGCTGACCTTGCTTCAATATTAATCATCATGGTAACGGTTGGGCAAATAGTTGCAGCCATGTGTTGGTATTTGTTCCATGTTATCAATCAAAGGTTGCAACAGAAAAAGTTCCGGACACCAGCCAAGGATTTACATCAAGATAGACAAGAGACCGAATTGTTTCTTCTTCAAAACGAAGAGTAATTTTTAACCAACTGGCGAAGAAATGTCAGTGAAATAAGTTTTGTATTAAAAGGATAGATTTTACTTGTTAGTTGTATAAACCAAACAAAGCAGTTTTAATGCAGAGAGTTTGCCATTTATGCTTGCCTGTTTTTGTTGACCAACATTTGTTTCGATAGAAGCTGCCTAGGTCTATGCACATGAGTGATGTTTTGTAGATATTTTTAAAACCCAATGCACGAGTTGCAGAAATCACTGAAATTCTTGTTTTTAATGTTTTCGTCACCAAATTAAATTAAGTTTTATTCCAAACTTTATGTATTGTTCAAGTTGTTTGTTCCAATGTAACAGTTACAGTTCCGCATTTGGTTTCTTTCCCTTTGTTGCCAAACAATGGACATTATGATCATAGAACACAGTCATTGTTCCATAACACTGAGCACTGTTTACACTTTCAAATGCAATATTATGACAGTGGTACTTTTATTGAATGTATTATGTGTGTGTTTTTACACCAGTTGTAGTTATATTGTTGTAAATATTAGAAACATTTTACCTTTTATCGGAACATGACTAAACAGTTTTTTTTTAAATTGAAACAAAATCTTTAATTAAATTATAAAATTTTACTCTTGTCACTAATTCAGGTGCGTATAAAATTAAAAGAGTTTAATAAGAAACTGGGGTGCCAAAACAAACTATCTAATTAACAATTGGACTAAATATGAAAAAAATTAGACACCTCTAATATGCCACAAATGGCACTAGTGTCTACATATTTTTTTAAAAATTGTTTAGAAATGTTGTATTTTTAAAGAAAGATTTTAAGGAAGTAGTGTTGAATATGACATTTTAAGGTATTTTAAATATGCTAACCAGACTTTTTATGTCCACTGTTATTTAAAAAGAATTTATTTTCTACATATGACCATGTTGTTATAAAGGTTTGTGTTTAATCAATATATCATGTCGACGTATTATTATACATAAGTTTTCAGCAACATTTGGAAACTGTTTTTTTTTGTATTTATTGTTGAATTTGTTGTATTAAAAAGTTAATGTTATTATACTTTTTTCAATTCAAATTAATATAAACAAATACTAAGAGACTCTGCACTTACGAATCGTTACGATACATTAAACACTGCTATCTAAGTATCTATTACATTACTCATTGTCTAATATATCACTGATATTATTATGTCGTCATATTATTACGAAGTGCCCTGTCATGTTGTTAGTGTGTTTGTGAGCGTTGTAAATGGTTAAATACTGAGCACAGGTTTTATTTTTGTGACTTTTTCATGGAATAAATTATTGAAAACAATATGAATGCTCACTACACTATATTAATAGACCTTATACGTTACAAGGGGTTATATTTATACCCAATTAACCTCTGGCTTTTACCCATAAAATATTGGCTAACATAATAGATATATATTTTGCAAGTTTACCTTTATGGTTTGAAACAGAAAGGCGAAAGAGATCCAAAGTTATAGATGGCAAGTATTTGTTGTACACTGCTCGGTTAATCCTGCACCGTGGAGGATACGGGTTCAAAGCTCGTCGCTGGTACCATTGCGTGCGTGTGGCCCCTGGGGCAAGCCAACAACAATGCCTCAAACTAGTGGTCACTGATGGGTTGTCCAAAATGTCAGAAAAAATACCCACAAAGTCACATACGTGGTTAATTTTATTAACCGCTAGACGGCGCCGCAGCATCGCTTTAAATTGCACTTTTTAACTAAAACGAATAAAACGCTTGATAATTGCAGTTGTTCTAAGCAGATATTGACAAGATTCAAACCGCTTTAACTCTTTAATTTAAAGTGATAACGTACGGCGCCTTGGTAAAGTGGATATGCACCCTTCTTCTAACTCAGAAGTAGCTTGTCGCTGCTACCAATGTGGGCTTATTGGGAATGACACCTCCCGACAATTGCTCAAACCGAGTGGTCACTATTTGGTTTTCCAAATTGTCAGCCATACATTAAGTGTAATTACCCACAAAGTAACATACATGGTAACTCGTACGACTGTCGTTTTCCAGCCACGCGAAGATAAAGCAAGTTGCATTCATTGATTTATATAGTAGGGTGGGGTAAGATGGGACTTTTTAGCTTAGAATATCCAAATATCCTGATCATGTTTTGAACAATTAACAACAGTCTATGGAAGTCGCGAGGATACGGTTTTACGAATATTTGACTTTTATTTGTTTACTACCAAATGTGACGAGAAAATAGAATGTTAAGGTGTCCCATCTTACCCAACTCTAATATATGTGTTAAAGACCGGGTATTTTTTATACATAAATGTAAAGTAACCTTTAGTCCATGTTTTGCAACCCACCAATTTATAGATTTTCTGTATTGATGGTTGCTTATAGAATAGTTGGCATTCTTTTTGTCGGGGTATTTCACTTAGAAACTGCTTATAGAAATATATTGTTACAAAAACTATAACGTTTTGGCTAAACCTACCATTAGGCGTACACGGCAAAAGGGAAAATTCATGTTATTAGTAAAATCCAAAAGGGAATAAAGTAAAGGTACGATTAATCAAATTGGTGAATGATTTAAACCAGTTAAAGACAGCGGCTTATTTAAAATGACTTGTATCAATTTTATGGTAACGGAAACCCTAGTACTTAAATAGTATAAATATTCAAAAATGTTGAAGGGAAAAGTAATTAAAACTCCCTTACTTGCAGTATAAACATAGCACGTGGTAAAATGAATAAAACGAAAACTAAAAAAAACTATTTAACAAAACGTATATTTAGTAACTTTACTTAATGTCTGATTTTTAAAGACAACTTTGCAAAAAAAATGTGAAAAACATGATTAAATATTGTCCTGGGTTGCTTCGTGTTTTAGGTTATATCGCACGTGTTAGGCGTTGTAATTCTCTACTTTAGCTTACATTTACAATGCATTATGTATGGAGTGTATGCATAGATATGCAGATAAAGTGGCTAGCATCTCTCAAAAAGAATAATTGCGTAACACAAACGCAGTATTACTTCAAAATGAACCAATATGAGAGAATAATAAGAGCAAGAAACATGTGATTGTGAAGTCATTATGAATGTACTGGATGGGAAATAGGGTGAAAATGAAAAGACCAAAACAAGAGAGCAATGGACAAAAATATCAAAAACAAGTTGACAGCGAGAGAGAAACTCAAGTTAGTTTTATAAACAGGGAAATTTAAATCTTAATACAAAAGTGTCAAAGTGATAAGATCAGATATAGGCCTTCGCCAATAGGGTGGGGTAAGACGGGACATCTTTGGCACATAATATCCAAGTATCCCGATTGTATTTGAAACAATTAACAACGGTCTATATGGAGGTCGTAAAAATACAGTTTTATTTGTTTAATGTTCTTTGTTTCCTACTAAAAGGCTCAAGAAAATAAAATGTAAAGATGTCCCATTTTACTCAAGCTTTACTATATATTTTTCATAGCTGTGGGGTGGGGGTCTATTACAATTATTACCCACGATTTTGCGGTTTAAAAATTTACTTTTAAAAGTTTATCAACTTCTATGTAGTGTTTGCAAACAATAAGGACGCTAAGGAGACCGCATTGTTTCGTTGGTGGTCATAATTTCGTCACAAACACAACAAACAACACCCATTGTGAAGCACACTTAAATTCGTACAATATTTGAAAGTCAATCAGTGTTTTCTATTGTTTGATAACTATGGGGCCGTTAATACAGGACAAATAACATTATCACGTCATAGTGCTTGCCTTGCTGTGTATGATTAAACAACACTTGAACATGTTCTGTCGTTCAAAACGCGACGACAAGCAATGTTAAGAGGTATATACAGCTTACAAAATGTGATTAATATGAATGTCGCCACTACACCACACATATGTAAAGTCGGCATGTTTGGTTAAGCTTGTTCGCGTAGAAGAAACGTGACTCGGACTGTTTGAACAAAACGACCTAAATATGTTTAATTATTACAACAACAAACACCCTCGAGAATTTATTTCTTGCACACATATTTCAATGTTTCTTTCTAACAAAGTTTTACGAAACCGATGACCTTTGTTTAACTATAAAGTAACAAATAGCAAGCACGATATATTATCGTATAGCTTGAGAGAATTTAAAACAAAATTATTCAGTCATAATCGTATACCTCACTTGGACTTAATAAACATCCTGCACTATCCCACAATCTACTGATATTTAACTTGCTTCACAATTATCTGGAAACAAACTGTGCCTGTGTTTGAAAACCGGTTCAAAGTTCACTGTTTTCTATTTGCGTTGTGTTGTGGTTACGGTTCTTGTTTTTACAACAGTCTGTAAACCCATTTGTAACCAAAACGTGTATAAAAACATGACTTTCCTTTTGTGGGATGCTTAATTGAAAGTTTTTCGACAAAAATACCCCGAAAATTACGTGAGAGAGTCTTGTCCGAATCTTTTAACGCCGCGGTTCTGTGTTTGGTTTATGATTTAACAAACAACTATTCTTACCTCCCGCGACTGTCCTGTCACAATCGGACAAGCTTTATCTGAATTGTTACGTATCAAGTTGTCAGCCAATATTGACATGGCCACCCAAATTAAACTTCAGACTGTCAATCAAATCAAACTTACACGAACAGCTCAGCGGAGGGCAACCACAAAAAAACAACTTCACAAAAAATAAACATTTAAACGGAGGACTATTTTAATCATAAACCGCCGGAACGATTTTAAAAGATCGTACATAATTATCGCGCAAATTGATTTTCGTTACTTTCCGCCCTTTGTTGTACACTGTGACGTCACAATCCATTACTAAAATAACCCCGAAATTCTTTAGTGTCATTACACGAGTAAGGCATCGGGCAATTCGACGACGAGAAGCGAATTAAATATTTCATTAGATGCAGACAAGTGAGAAACAACGCTCAAAAAGCCGGGATCGCGGTGTCGCGCTCGCAGCTATGTGTCACGCGGCGTGTTCTGCGCGATATAAACACCGCCGCTGGGTCGCGCTAGATTTATTAATTATTAATGGGGGTTAAACTCCGTAAATAGTCTTAAGTGGGGCTGGATGTCCCGACAAGATGTCGGTCATGTTCGACAATTTAAGCAGCGAAGAATCATGTTAAACGTTTCTACATGTCCGCGAGACGGCAGGCAAGAGCAAAAAGCCGCAAAGACGTCACAGGAACCGCTAATTCTTCTATATACGTCAGAAAAACAAAATTAGATTCAGAATATTTGAAAAACAAATCTGAAGCGCACATACTTTTGAACAAAACCATATTTCTTAAAAAAAACATAGTTTTCCGCAGAAATATGTACATTTTAATAAAGAATTGAGTGATATATTAAAAGCGTGGTCTATTGCTTAAAATGGCACATTAATCAACAAATTTCCTGTGACAATTAAAATCGAATCGAGTTCGGCGAGGGAATCGGTTATCGAATTTAATTCTAGGCATGGATCAATGCTAGAACTATATAGCTTTGTTACGTAGGCGTTAATATCATTGTGGGTGTCGTTTGTTACATCACAAGTGGTTAGTTGTGACATCGACTTGCGTCGACAATGGTCATGGTCACGGGGTCAACGGAAGTGCAGGCGTAAGTAATTGAGCAAGCCGATGTTATTAATATCTACAGCAGCTGATCGTGATGGTTCGTGAACCGATGGTACACGGCGGCGAATTAATATTTAAACTTTTGGCGCCGGATCGCGTTTTCGCGACGCGGAGGATCACTTTTCGTCTAATCCGTTAAACCCCGACACCTTGTGGGACGTAGGTTTTGTTTTAAACGCGGTCGAAGTGACGTGCGGGTTCAACGAGAACTATAATGTGACATGGGACTTGGAATACGCTCGCGAACTCTCATTAAAAAAAACATGCTTTCCGCTTCACTGTGACATCACTTTACGTCACAGAGGTGAATAAAACAG
Organism: Ciona robusta; assembly: GCF_009617815.1. Lineage (NCBI taxonomy): Eukaryota > Metazoa > Chordata > Ascidiacea > Phlebobranchia > Cionidae > Ciona > Ciona robusta. The sequence goes on along the minus strand of NC_143245.1, from coordinate 2,120,023 downwards.
CGAAATAACTACGTCGAAAAATAGCGGAGCAGCCGAGCGAATGCCAATCGTTTTGCTGCATCGTAATCTCGTGAGAATTACAATTACATTAATAAATACACGCGCGCTGTTATTTAAATTCGCGCCAAAGTAATTATGTTTCATGTTCGATGTGTTACTTGGACTCCACCCCATGTATACCGGATGCAAGGCCACGAAACACAGCGATATGGGAACTAAAATAAACATAATTTGAAAATTCGCGAATTTAAGGTTTATTTTTATCCATCTGCGCGTGCCGACGCGATCAACTGTTCTCTATTATGACGTAACAATAAAACAATAGATATCTTCGCGCTCAGGAATCTAGCTTCGGTCATTAGCAAGATTTAAATCACGAAACTGTTGCATTTCTACACGATTCGTGTCTTCTATTGTTTAGAGCAGGCGATGACAATAGATCGTTTGCAACGTAACAATTAGTGCCTCTTGTTTGTGCTCGAAGGGTCCATTATGTCGTCACATTTGTAGGTTAGCATTTGAAAAACAAAGAAAACGCGGACAGCAACCACAGCTCGTCTATACAAAGATTAAAGTTGCTCACATTGTTACGTCACAAATTTAATTGTTTCATTACTATAGAGGGATTAACAACAAACTTTATGACGTAACAGCTACCATTGCGTTGCTTTTCGATACACTGTATAAGAACAAACTAAAAAGATTTTGTTCGAATTTTAATTCCAGCATTTTAATTGCGGTTTGAACTCCGTATAAAAATAGCAAAGTCTGTTCAAAACACAGCAGACCGTAATTAAATGCAGACTGAACATGAAAAATCATGTTTCAAATTAAATCAATCTTTTTAAAACCCGCATCGCGGATAGCGCTATTATTATTTCCTGATTATTACGTCACGATTACGAGCAAAATAAACAATCGGGGAGAATTCGACAAATTTCAAGTGGATTGTGACGTCATAAACAAATGATTTCTTCGTGTGAATCTGTTACAAAGAAAAATTGATTCGTTGCCATGGTAGCATATATCATCGATTCACGCAGTGACAAACGTGGTTATGACGTATTTTAACTTTCACACGGATTTGTGTTTCGGATATAACACCTTTAATGTATATCCGCATGAAAGGGTGTGAAAACAATCACTTCCCTTGCAGCGGAACATCATTGTCAATGGCAACCGGTGCTAATGACGTAGTGTCATAAGCTGACGTCAGCATTAACGCTGTTGACCATTGACGTCACAGTTTCGATCGTGACGTCACAAACACGATTTCCATCCAATTTATTTACAAACCTTGTTACGTCAACTAAGCAGATTGTAACGCAACAATTGCATTGTTTACCAACAAACAAATGGCGAAACTCGAAATTTAATTTCATAATTAAACAACGAAGTTTAATCTGTTACGTGATTGGTCAAAAGTAAACATGCGGAACAAAGTTGATCATTATGACGTTTCGATGAGGATTGTTGTTGTGTCAATGCGGAGAGAAAGCTAACTGTGACGAATAAAGACTTCGCATAAGGTGCATTATTACGTCACTTTAATCAAATAGAAACAATTGTTTGCGATAAATGACAAAGTTCATTGTGATGTAAGAAACATGTTTGACTACTTGACGATGATCAAATAGAGGGAATTGTGACATTGATAATGACCTCTGTCACGAGGATTGTTTACGACGACTGTTTGGTTATTTTAGTATAAATTTCTGTCTCGTGGATTAAATTATGAAACTGTATAAGATTTATCTGAAAGAAGAATAAGTTCCAGTTCGCTGGTTGTCTCTTTTCTCTAATCCTCTTGTAATTATTTCCTTTTCGGCAAATTTTTGCTTCGCGCCTTATTCATCCTTTGTTCGCAAAGCCTATGTCACAAACGCGGCTGGAAGCCTGGTCTGCACCACGCTATTGTTTCTATGATGTCACAATTAAACGTTGATGTGGCAGCGGCGACCAGAAGCGCTCCCAGTGTGACGTCACAGAGAGGCTACAGAGAAAGAGAAGAAATGCGCGATTCGTTTATTAATTGACACACACGATTGTTACGTCACTTAACGATTGTCTCAGTTGGATTAATGGTGTAAACGAGATGTTTTAAACAAGTCATAAAAGTTAGATAGATTGAAAATAGTAACAGCGAACGTTGTATGAAAGTAATGTAGGGGTGAGATTTAGATGTCAATAAAATCCAACCTTTAGGTGGCAGCATAGCGCACAGATACAGTGGAACTCGAAAAAGAGAAAAATCACTTCTAACACTGGAATTGGATTTATTTTCATCCGCGAGAAGGCGCACAAGAGTGGTGGGATTGTAGCCCTACTCCAGCCGTTGGTAACAATAACTTCGACGAGAAAGGCGAAAAAAGCGGCGGGCGCGAAGACGCGGCCGGTGGCGTAGACTACTCAAGTAAATATGAGAGTCATTTGTGATCGTGTTCTGTGAGGGGGAGGCGTACGGTCTCGAAAGCGCGATTCAGTTTTGACGCTTTTATTAATTGCAGTTTAGACGAGTCGTTCTCAGATGAGCTAAGGTTTACTGTTGAGTAACAGTGGATATTGTGACGTCAATTAACTCAATATATCTTACAGATCTTGCAAGAAAGTTTGTTTCAAAAGTTTTTAAAGTCTTGTCAAATTGGAATATTTAAATCAAAATTGGATTATTACGTCACAATCTGCTCAACAAACGTACGCAAGTCATCTCTTTATAACAAAGGTAAGTGGGGGGTGAGTTCTCTAGCACAAAAGTTTCGTATGGCACTATACGAATGTATGCGACTGCTAATAAAATTTTTACGAACAACATCGGTGTTTTAACAATTACTTTACCGGATTTTCAGCTTTAATTTTTGGCGGAATCAAGACACGGTCTATCTAACTTAAGAATGGACGCCCGACTCGTCGCGGCTCGTCTCCCCGGGTTTCCGATGTACCAACCCCCGTACGCCACCCCAACTTTCCCGGGCTACCTGCATTACAACCCAGCAGCTGCAGCAGCAGTAGCAGCAGCAACAGACCCAGCTGCTTTCTATCCCCCAATCGTAAGTTTAAGGTTTAGAAATAAAGTTTACAATTCAATTCGAAAATCGCAAGTGAGTCTGATATTTCAAAATGGCCGAGCAGGGCGTAAAAAAGTTTAGGCTTTATTCACATTAAACGCATTGCTATTTCCCAAACAGCACTAAACTGGGAAAAGTATACAAGCCTATATTAGCTTACTTAAAATGTACAAACGATGGAACATGTTCCTAATTCCAAACCTTTGTGCGAGTTTTTAATGTGGCAACCACCCATATTTTACCCGTTTTAAATCATGGAAAAAAACAACAACGCCTATGTAACTATAATAATAACTAAATACTCATCAATTTTAACTTTAAACTCAAACATGTTGCAAACAAATCTAACCGCATCGTGTTTTTAGGGCCCGGGAGAAAACGCCGATGCTTGGCGGGCAGGACTCAGTCAAGCTGCCGCGGCCGCTTACTACGATCCCTCGATGGCCGCACACTACGGAGGATGCTATGGGTAAGATGATTGTAACTAAGATTAATTTGTGTTGCGGTATCACGGTCTGCTAACTATATCAATGCCACCTCAACGCAAAGGGTTGATGTTGTTTATGTTTCATTTTCTACTATTTTACTTGTTTTTATAAAACGCAGAATATCTGAATAAATATAAAACAAAATTACATTTGCTAAGTTATACGCACTGTATATTAACTTAATCTTTTACAATTATCATTGACAGATATGGACCAATGGGCCTCAGCGACGGTGCTCGGCGTAAAAACGCAACCCGAGAAACAACATCGACGTTAAAAGCGTGGCTTAATGAACACAGAAAGAACCCTTACCCAACTAAAGGGGAAAAGATCATGTTAGCTATTATTACCAAGATGACGCTTACACAGGTAAATTAATAAACCTTTTGAGTTATGGATAAGCCAAGCAACATGAAATAAATTTTGTTTTCTATTTGAAAAGTAATTTAAAAGAGAATTATTTCAAGAACTGAAATTTTTGAATTTAATATTTTTTGTTTTAAAGGTGTCGACCTGGTTTGCAAACGCGCGTCGTCGTTTAAAGAAAGAAAACAAGATGACGTGGTCTCCAAGGAACAGATGTGGGGAAGATGATGACGAGGATGATTTGGCAGATGATGCTGGTAACCATGGTAACACAAGTCGGTCATCCTCGCCAGTTGGTGGCGCTGAAGATGTGGACATGAGAAGAGGAGATTTTGGGAGATTTGAAGCATCCGGAGGGGATTTATCAGATGGAGCGTTCTCGGATGGAAGGGATGAGAGAAGAGCAGGAAAAGAGGAGGACAGAAGAAAATCTCCTTCTAGTTTAGGTGAGTTAAAAATATTTTGTAAGTTTATTTTTATTAATGTTAGGTAATTAGTAGAATAAGGGAAATTTGCCACCAACTAGCAAAGTTTACATAGACGGGTTTATGGATAAATTTATCGCTGTTTAAGTTTGTTTCCATTTGGTCTCGCCTCAGGAAATATCGACGCACTGTCAAAATGGCGTCGCGTTCGACTGATACGTCGTAAATCAGTTCTCCAAATGTTAAAATAGCTTCGATACATGATAATAATAACTCTGCATGATTCGTTTGTTATGTCGCTTGAAATAAAAATGGCGATTGTTGTTTGTTAGTTTGTCGTAAGAATCGAACTTCGGACCTTGGACTTTTAGTTTGACAAACCACATGTCGAATTCACTGTGACATCATAATTACCCAAACGCTTGCTAACAATGATACAACACGGGTTGATTGTTCATGATTATTTGCAAACAAAGCGTTTAACTTACTGCACTTGATGACGTCACTGTCGCCACAATCATCGTGTTGCGCGACGCTTCGGTCTGAAACAATATAAAAAACAATGTTAATTGTTTTGTTGGATCGTTGACACATATCTGTAAGAATCGCTAAACCATACATCATAATAGGCTTTGTTACGTGATAATCAAACTAAGGCCACGTCATCAAGTATAAGTTCATGTGTGGATTAGCGTCGAATCAGGCGTTCCACATCCGTTGGATTGAATTCCCAGAGCAAAAGTAGAGTTCAGTTAAAGGTTAGGTTCACGAAAAGGTCAATTTATGAGGTTGTGACTTAAGCGGGTTCAGATAAAGTTTCTTATGTCGTAACAATACCAGGACAATAGTTATATTTTCACACCGCGTGACTATAACTATGTTATTTTTTTGCAGTTTCGAGATCACTAAGCAATGACGAATCAAGAAGTCGTCTCGCCAACGGACATTTCGTCAAACATGGAATCCACCCGTACTCAAACCCAAGGTCCTCCCCAGCCTCAAGACCCAATATATCTCCACCCATCCAAGCTCGACCAGGATTACCCTTTCCCCCTAACATGCCCCCCATGCAAGCCCCAAGCTCTCAAGCCTCGCCCCACTTTCACGGCTCCCAGTTCAACCCAGCAGCCGCCGCCTCCCTTATAGCTGCGTCACGTGGTCACCCCCTTCCTCCCCACGTCATGGCCGCACTAAACGAGCAAGCACAGCGTCACTACCAGCAAGCATTACAACACATGCCCAACTATCCCTTCCACGGAGAACGAGCTCTCTCCACCAGCACTAACGCGAGTCCATCACCCAGTACGTCATCTAGGGTATCTTCTACGTCACCGTCTACGTCATTAAAGCCAGCATCATCCGCTGAAACATCAACTGCGTCAACCCCACCGAAGCCAAAAATCTGGTCGATCGCCGACGTCGCTACAAGTCGCGATAGTTCTAAGGATATTTCCAACCGAAGCAAGATTTGTCACAAATCACACTCGCTTAGCCCTCCTTCGTCACAGAGCGACGACAAAGATATGTCGAACGTTCGATCGTGGGTTGGGGGTATGTTACATCACAAACTAGCAGCAGCCATGCACCCGACGAACCCACAACTCATGGGACTTTCCCCTTCGTCCCAAGGATCAAAGGTCCCCTCCAACGGGGCAAGGTACCCCCAATCCTTCCCACGATTTGCGGACATTGTCGCAGCGCAACAAGAGAAGGCAAACGCCGCAATGAGGGAAATGGGAAAGCCCCACCATTCCGATGACGTTATTATTACGTCAGAAAGATCGCCCACTATTCATGAAACACCAATGGAAGCACTACAGGCGAGGTAAAACAAATTCAATATATAAACATTGATAAAATGTTGACTATGTTAAACATAAGGCAACTTACTTTTTTTTCAACAAAGCTAACTTATTGTTGTTTTTAGACGAAATTCGAGTCACTCGCCAGTTTCACCGCAACAGAGCGACGAACATTGAAGCTGTACATGGTGAAGTACAACGATGGCACGCGACCTGTTGAGATAAAGATGGAAGTTTGAAAGATGCTTGATACAAACCAGGCACACATGGAGTTGCGAATAGGTGAAGCGGTTCGAGACCCTCCTCTGTTGTTTAAAAACAATACTGGTTTGAGCATGTGATTATTACGTCAACAATGTACCAAGTTGCAATGACACCAGTTATAATGTTGAGTGTTGTGGTATACATATATCATGATAACACACCGTGTTCTGTTTTGAAAAGTTCATTGAGATTTTGTTCTTCTTTTCGTCCTAAGCACGTAATAAACTACGAAAGAAATACCTTTTGTGTCGGCACGATGACAGATTTTAATATTTGAAAGAATATTCTGACGCAAAAGAGACGGTTAAAAACCAGCAGTGAGCAGCTTAGTTGATTAGCTTTAGAAGGTTGTCATGAAAATTACAAACTTGGCTGTTCGCCTTAGCGATGATTACATAGGTTGCCTGATGCTGATTACAAATGTCACAACTGTTACGATGTAAATTCGTATTCCAACCGCAAATAAGACGCACAAATACCAAAAATAAATCCCGGTATTTTGCTATCCAAGTCGGTTAAATATGCAACAGCCCACTAACCACCCACACACAAGTTCCAAGAAAGTTTCCGCAAAATAAGCAACCGCAAAGTCTAATGTGACTTCACAGTAAAAAACTCGGCTGGATTTCGAGTTTTACATCATTAAAATAATATTTTGAAAGAGGTTAAATCCCAATTAGACTTATCCGCTGCATAAACTTTACGGCTATACCGCAAAATCTGTCAAACAGACTTAAAACAAAATAATGTACCGCGTACACTGGAAACCACCATTTTAAATGTTCAAGCACGATTCAACCTACAGAGTTAGGAGTTGCTTTTATTTCAAATGCCAAGGACAGAAACAATTACAGTATATGGAGCATAGGAAGTTAAACAAACACTTTAGATTCAATCAGGCAATGTGGCAGAGTTTATAATGGATTGGCCTCCCCCATTCCCATTGGACGACAGTCGTTTAAATTCTTCGATATACCGGGATCAATAAATTAAATATCAACCACTGCCCCAGTCATTTCCACGACTGCTACAGCGCAATATGTACCGCTGAAGATAAATTGGAATCGCAAAAAGTGAGTTGTTTACTTTTAATTTGAATTCGATTATGCGATCATACTTTGTCAGTTACGTCATAATACATTTGCTTTCATAATAGTCTGAGTAATTTCATAGATCATAATAGTCATTGTTGCGTCGTTAATTATCTCATTTATTATTCTTATTTTCACCTGCCGTGAATAGTTTTCCCACGATTATAAGATTTTTATGTCAAATCGTCGTTTTAATGATTTATAAGCAAGTATAGATAGATTATGTCAAACCAGAGTGTTCCCTTTTTCTGCTAGTAGACTTGTAAGTCGCCGAGCGCATAAATAATGCATACGATCTTCCTATCGCGTTTTAATGCTCGATTTTTTTAAAGATTCGCGGTGTTAGTACAACTTATTAATTGTCTCAACTAACAAAGGGCGTGGTCGCGTTTTCAATGACGTCATTTATAAAAATTGAAATAGAAAAATATGAATTTTAAAGTCGATTTTAGAAAAGTTGAAATCTGCTACAGGACTGTACTGGGGCGTTAATTTTAAAATAAAGACGATTTTACCCCCGGGAATATTTCATGACTTTTTTATGACTGTTAGGTTAGCGTTTTATATTCGTCACAATAAATCCATGATCGCGATTGTCAGCGAACAATGGATCCATTATTCATAGAAATCTTATGAGAAGAATTCAATTACAAAATCTGGTGACGTGGAAGTGGTTATTTCGTACCAATAATGCTTGTCCCGTCACAATGTTCCCACGTACGGAAGTATTGTTACGTAAATTGATAACAATCCTGTTTGTGATGTAGCAGGATTCAATTTGGATCGCGGCGTCGCGGTCCGCTTGTTCGGGATCTATTTTGTCACGAAAGAGGGGGTTTGTAGGGGCCCAAATCGCTGCTTTATGAAGTCATAATGACGGGGTAACTTGTGCGAATATTGAATTACTTAAAATTGTTTCCCAAAAGTTTTTTCTTGTTCAACAGGTGTAGATACCAGATTCACATTATAAGATTTAAGATGGGGTAAATTGGGGTAATTCACCCACCCATTACCTCGTGCTATCTAAGTCGCCTAACTGTATGTAATGTAGTCTGCTGTACATTCGTAATGTATATACATTGTGCTCTGTCGAAAGCGACCTGAATATAGAAAGTCGAAAGGGCGGTTTTCAAAGAAAATAGGTTGCCAAAAGAGATAAATAACTTGTATAAATATATAATTTTGTTCGGAACAAAGTTATTCATTGCTAGATGTTTAAATATAAGATGACGCATGTTTGACGTAATATAAGGTAAAACTTCAACATTTCTTGCTTAAATAATGACGTAATAATGTTTGGTTTGTTTGACCTTGTTTCCGACAGAATATGGAGGCCGAAAATTCGGTGACATTATGACGTAAATAAACGAAACGGCAGGTGGTTATTGTTGGAAGGCGCAATATCGATGTTTATGAGCAAAACATCGTGTCACAATGCTTTAAATTATTTATTTTGTAATAAAAATATTTGACAAAATAATAAAAACCTTCTGTACGACTTAAAATACATAAACGTGTAAATTGTGGCGGTTATGACATGCATGCATACATGGTGTCTTTAGTTCACACTTCACAGTTTAAACGAGTTTTTTACAAGCGTTCTGAAACAAGCCGTCTACAATCATGCTGTTTATTTTTATTATTAAAAAAAACATCGCGATTTGCAAACATCTTAGAAACATATGTCCTTGCCATAATGTTGGATAAACAGTTTGTAATTTTTTTTACTTTTTCAAACCTTCGACAAAGGGGTGTTATAATCTAAGAGGGAACGCCCCGCATTATTGTAAAACAACCTAATTAGAAACGGGTTTGTTTCGTCACGAAACGCTTTGTTTCGTCACAACGTCGGTAATTATGCGATCACGAGAACCGTCATAATAGCGATTGTTTAGAAACAAACAAAGGTGTTGTGGTAAATGCAGCTGGACATTTGTGGAAAAAAAATAAAAAAAATGCTGTTCGAAGTTTTAAACCCCATATATCAATTTTTAAGCGAAACCGGCAGAATAATACAACTTACAGCATGTGTTGAGTCGTGATGGATCATTGTTTTTATTGTAAACTTTTTATAGTTGGGTCATGTTAATCTTATACAAGAATAAACTCGATTTTTCGCCAGAATTTTTCGTCGCCTTTCAGCTTCTATCACGTCACAGACGGCCGGCGTGTAGAACCAGCTCGTTGTTTATGACGTCACAAGCGAACGAGTAAACAGACAGAGGAAGCTGTCGCGATTATCGCGGATTAACACGAATTTTGCGATACGCCCACGCGAACAAAACCCCTTGAATAAAACACGAAACATTTTGCTAAATGAAGTAAAATTCTGTCGTTACAATAAGAAGGCAATGACAAGGTCACAATTATTTTTTAGAGCTAAAAAACAAAATTCCTAAAATATAACAAATAAACCAAAAAGGATTGTCTTGGCGCGATTTATCGAGTATTACGTTGCTATTGATTGTTTCGCAATAAACATAACGCGCGAAAACGCGTTTTTCGTGGAATTGGGGAGACCGGCTACAGCTATGACGTCACAAACAAGCAACAAACATACCAGTGTGACGAAACAAACTTTATCTGTCCCCCAACACTTATAATAGTTGCATAACAAGCAAAGTTTTCAAGCTTTTTTAACTAACATCGTGACAGCATGTATACGAGATGCTGAGATATGACGATAAAAATTACCGAAAAAAGAGAAAGGGCAAAAGTCATTCCGTGTTCGTGCTGTTCGTTTATTTTGATGAGTCGGAATTCTAGAATGTCATTGTTTGTATCGCGACATCGCGTTAACCTGGTGTTAGTAGTTTGCGGCTAACTAAGCACTTCCCACAAGTTTAATTTCATAACCTCATCCTATGTCGTCATAATAAACCGTATGTCGTCAGACGAAGCACTTATACACATCGGTTACAAGGTCGTGATGGGGCGTAGGGCTCCGTGAGGTCACAAACATGAATGTTCGTTTATCAAGCAGATTGCTACAGATACGAATCGATCGTTAGCCAAAAAAACGTAAACAGGATCTCGTTTTAATTGAAATTTAAAAAAATGATCTTCGTAAGGAAATAACCAACAGCGCCCGATATATCATATTATGATGCAATAAACGAAGTTGTTTTGCGAAAATCGGGTTTTCGCGGTTCCCAGGTGCATGGGTCTCGGGCGAACACGAGTTTTTTGTAAATTCCTGGTAATCCCCTGTTATGATACCAAACACAACCTCCGTTCAAGCCGCACACTTCCAAGAACAAGAGAGCAATCAATCAAATAAACGTTAACATGCGTTGTTAAATTACGTACAACACCAAAATTACACCGTGTAATCTTGTACAACATCTTAACTACACTTTAAATGCACGAAATGGCTACAAAATACCAGGACTTAATCTATTTTATCGCTGAAACAAAAACACATACTGATGTATACAACACCTAGGCCACAAAATGATTCGAACACATACACAATGTGGTTATAGATTCTATATATATGCACTCATGTTTTAAATTCTCAACACTATTTATAAAGTAAACGGTAAAAACGTGACGAATTCTTTCACGAAATCCAAGAAATATTCGCCACTGCCATCAAGTGCTATACAATGGGCCACACTATTTTTGAAGATATACCGTGTAATACGGCAAGCAAGGTTGTTGGAGAGTTTGTAATTATGACATGCATGTTGTACAGATCACGATTTATCAAAAGTAGCAGGCAAAATAAATATAGGGCTTTGTTCTATATAAAACACAAATACCTTAGAAAAGTGAAACTAAAAAAAATAAAAATTATGAATCCGATTTTATTTACTCTTAAAGAAAAAAACAAGGTTCAAAAATGGTGATTTTAAACGTTTTACATATTATTCAAAATATTAAAAACTTTGTTATAACCCCGGGTTTATTAAAGCTCAATAAAGCCTCAATTAAAATATAGAGTCGGCCACAACATGCCGGGGAAGAAAATTTGACTCAAACAGCAATATAATAAGATTCACTGCCCAGTCAAGATTTAAAGCTGTCACTAAGCGCGGTTTAAATCGGATCGGACCAGGATTTTGTCGGGTTTAGTAAGAGAGCGTATTTCTCGTGAGATATCTGTTTACAAAACACATCTGGACCTCGCTCGCATCTGTTTTAATCGGATTAAAATTTGTAGCAAATTTCTCGGTTTTGCATCTGTCTGTTCACGAAGTTTTATTGGGATTTAAATTAGGTGAAAATACAGGAAATTACACACACACTGCTGTGGTCTACTTTACATTAAAATTTATTTTTAAAACGAATTAACCATCTTATATTTGGTGCTTTTAATAGAAAAAACACTTTCGTTTTGTGCATTTTATAGAGAAGATCATTCAGTTTAGGAAAAAATGATAGTCCAGCTTTTACATTTTACTTTGAGATGTTAGAAAAAAACATGTTTTGTACCATTTAAAAGTAATATTTAATTTTCACACGCGTCTATTTGTTTGTTATCGTTTCGTTATGCATTGGTCGCGCTTTTTGCACGAACCGAAGTGAAAACATCGTTCCATCAGTGATGTTCCAAATATTTAGAATAGATGAGAGCTAAGCTTATAACAGATACGAAGGGGCAGGTGTCGTTTAGGGGCGGTCGGCTGTTATTTTAAGGGGGAGTCAATATTAAATAAAAAATTTAAAATAAACTGAACTTATCTGCCTTTTAATACAAGTTAATTTATAGGCAACACTTTTTCAATTGTTGTTTTGAACAAATTTAGTAAAAATCGGTCGTTTTATTGAGTTTTTAAAATATTTTCGTAACCCCCTTGGACTTGGATTTGATTGGTTGGGGTCGGTTAATGATGGTCGTACCGGTTTTATTACATCACAGAGGGTTTTGTTTATAACAATCACTAACAATGACTGAAAAGATTACCTAGCAGCTGGACGAGGCGACAACACGAAACAAATTGTTACGACATAAACATACTGCTACGTCACAAGTGATACATCTTGATCGAGCGGCAAACTCGAGTATTTGATTTTTGCAACAAACGAGTTTATGACGAAATAATGCGAGTGCAACCATTATTACATAAATATTACGCTACATTCAGCATTGTGACGTAATACTGCTGATTCTAAAGTTACGCATCGAAGTGTCTGGTGTAGCACGTGGTCGCGAAATATAAATCGCGAATGTAACAAAATAATTCTTACAGTAAATATCGAGTTCATAATACGTCATAATTATCTACGTTGTGACGACATAAGGACGGCGTTTACAAAAAAAACAAACAATAAAGCTGGATTACAGAATGAGTAAATAAATGTAACTTAATTATCCTTCCGAAGCGACGCAAAGACGGTCGTTATAACACGAATGTTGTTTCACACACCTCGTACCCGCATACAAGTTACCACATATATAACTTAGTTTTTGTGGCGTGTTTTAGCAAAGCACGAAATCGAACAAAACCGTTTGTTAAATGTCACTGTTTCGATACGTATTAGAAGCCGGGTTTATGTGGGGTGATTTATTCGTTTGTGATCCTGTTTAGCGACCGCCGTCGTTAATTAGACCCCATTGTTTAATTGTGGCTTGACCTCATGTCGTAACAATGGCTGACAAAGCCATTGTCACGTAAACAATGGTGGTTTATGACGTGACATGTTGTCTGATCGTAATTGTTGTTTGTTGTGTTTTATTGTTTTATAACAATGCTAATTATATATCCACTTACGATCATTGTTACAAATTCAAAGAAAATCAAACTTTCTTTATGACCTCATAATAAAACCGCTCCAATTGCGACAACTTTATGTAAAATAAACAAACAAGAAATTATTCTGATTGCGCGCGAGCACATTTTTAAATTAGAAACAAGGTTGATTGTAACGTCACAAAGTTGCTTTAACAATCGATTGCCTTGTGAGTATTTATGACGACATAATCAAGTGACGTTTACGAGGGCGCTCGCATCATTTTGGTTGTTACGTCACAAAACAACAAAGCAATCGCCAAAGAAGGAATCGGAACGAGCAATTAGGAACAAACGATTGGGTAAAATTGCGACATTTTTATGATTCTAGAACCCATTGTACTTTCGCGCCCAAACTTTTATGACGTCATTCCCGGGTTACAGAGTTGTAACCATGGCAACTAATGCTCTGTGGTCGAAATATGTTTGAGAATGGTGCAAGTGTTAAACAGGGTCGTAAAATTGTGACGTAATAATGCTTAGTATTACTTCATTTCCTCCGAATCTGTTTAAACAGAGCTCCGAAATCGCGTCAAACAGTGGGAAGTCGGATATTCGGGAATCGCGTGCAGGGTTCGAAAATAGAACGCAGGGTGCGCGATTATCTATAAGTCTTCGTTCAAACTATTGTTTCGCGCTTTTCTATTGTTTTGTAACAAAAGCTGCAGGGAGTTAAAATTGTTGCGATTTTCACATAATGACGTCATAATAACACTGTTAATAATATGCGGATAATTGTCTGTGACGTCAGTAATGCGGGGAAATGGATTCAAATAATTTGAATGAATAATTTGGTTGTAAACGTCAAGATACGAACCGCATGTGTTTCGAATTACATAAGACTTTCTAAAAATTCCGTTCCTAGGTTACGAAAATGGTGCTCGTAAATGACGTCATAAACGTCAAATCCAAAAATTAACTTTTGATTTTTAGACCTTTTGGCTTCCGCTGTTTCTGAAGCGATGGTCAATATGGGAAAAGGCAATTGTTCGTTGGTTAAATTAACAATGCAGTATATTTTGCAGCAAAACGACGTCACAAATGTATGCGGTTCGAGCTATTTCGTGGTCTCCCATTGTTTAATGTTGCAAAGCAAATCGCATTGATTGTGGCGTAAACAATTATTTCACCTGGCGTCGGTTTTTCATTATCATGTCAGCAATGGTGATTATCTTGTTATAGAGGCGTTTGTTGTGTCATAGTGGGGATAAATATTTACGGAGCGTGAAATTTTGCAATAATTTCCATTGCCCGGCCGGGGGGTTGTTTGTTTATACAAAAAGTTTTGTTGTAATAAGACACCCGCGATGTACGCGACGAAAGCCGTGTACGCGATTTACGCGGTATAAGCGACATCATTTATACAGCTGATTTAAACTTTTCGCGGTACGATGCAAACGCCGCAAAACTGTGTTCCGTAAAATAAAATTTTCCGCCTTTTTTCGTTCCTAGAAGTCACGTGTTACGAGGTGATTATTACGCAACTAACGCTCCGATAATAAACAACGCAAGATTTTATCAGAATTACAAAGACTTGGATCTAATATCTGCATATTTTGACTAGATGTCGTCGATACGGTACCTGGTCGTGTGTATCGCGTTTATCGCTTGATCGCGCAATGACCTATATGACGTCACAGTCGTTGTTTCGACGAGTGCAAGTGCAGCGGAAGTTTAAACAAAAGCGCGGGTAATTTCCATTGTCATTGTGACGTAGCTATTGAGGCCAGTATGACGTAGAACATCGATGTATACGTTACAATTGAGGCCGATTGTTACGTCATCAATAAACGATTGTTCGGAATTTAATTCCAATTTCGTGTATCCGTCCGTGAACTTTTCAACTCTATTGTGACGCAGTAAGCGCGAACAATCATAACGCTTCTGAATTAAACGAGATCTTTAATCGATGTCGATGTTTCGACAATAAATTAATTAAGCTCGACATTGTGACGTCATAAAATGCTGTGTGATTAAAATTGGTGTATAACAATTAAGTTTTGCAACGTCACAACTTTCACGTGGGGAAGAAAGAAGCCAAAGCACAGGTTGGTTTGTTTAAAACGCGATCTATGGTGACGTCACAGATCATTCACAATCAGGTCAAACAGTTGTCACTTGTTGGTATCCGGCGCGCTATAATTACGTCACAGTGAGAGATTGTCGGCCCGCGCCGTGTCATAAGTTAATAGAGATGGAGCACGCAGTGTTTCCAAACAAAAACTCATAGGGCTACATTCAAAACAAACAGCCGGAATCTGGAAATACGAAGCCATATGCGACCGGGGATCGGAGATTCGCTCTGCGGGAGAACGAAGCCGTAATCGCCGCAGAATAATTCGTTTACACCTCGAACACAAACCATGCAAGACCAATTAACACAAATTCAAATAACGCGGCTCTCGCGTGCCCAGGGACGTAACAATAACATTAAGACGTAATAGACACGCCATATGTCCGGGCTTCGATCCCAGCGTTCATAGTTCTTAAAAAATTTGATCCAATTTTGAATTTAGCGGCAAAGGCGCGTGTTCTATATAAAATTATAAAGAACGCCTTTAATCGCGTTTTTCCGCTTATTGTAAACTCGCTTCCGAATTATCAAAGAACAATCGTTGTTTAATGACGTAATAAACGTGGCTTAACTTGAATTTTCCCTCATTGTCATTTGCAAACCATTGTTTTACAATTAGTAGCATTATTACGTCACAAGCGGGCATGATAAGCCACTGATAGTGGGTTCCGATACCATCTTGTATGGGATTTAATTTTCACGCCTTTTTATCCACATGGTTTAGATCCCATACGACCAAGCGTCGTGTCAATTAATTAGCTACGTCATTATGTCAATTAGAAGACAAAGAGATTTAATTCCACCCGTTCCCCAAAAGATCATTTCAATTCAACTAAAACTACGACACAGAAGAACCATTTTCCGGATCTTGGCGTCACAATCAGGTTTCGATGTTCCGTTCGGGATTTTAAACGAAAATCCGGAACAAAATAATGTCGAAACTCGATGAGGATATTTTAATCCCCAACTTGAATACGCGTGAGTGTAAGGACGTGTAAAACAAGCCAGACATCATACCGGTCGTAACATACAAGTGTATGATACCACACGCATGGTTTATATTTAGAATACCGGTAGTTCGGCCCCGGTGTATACGATCGGCTTTATATGGAATTGTTTTCAAATTGATCGCACTTCGAGGCGTATTCGAATTCACCGTCAAAGAAAATAGAACAAACAATGATTATACCGCACGATGTGAATTCATGACGTAACAATCAATGCAGCTTGCATTATTTATCGCACAATGGCCAATTATGACGTGTGATTCATTTTATGACATAGGAATTCTAAAGAATTTGAAAAATTCGGAAATTTAAAAAATATTAAGAATAGAGACCTAAAATAAGTTGCATCACGCTTGAACTTGAAGGAAATTCCCGAGTTACAGAAGTTTATGTTTCTAACTCTGCGGGAGTCCGAATTACATACGTTTACGAAAATCGACATAAACATGGTATGTTAGCATGTCTATATTGACCCACATACATCCCATATCGCTGTAATTCCCACACCTCATAGAAATAACATAAAACAAGCAGAGATGTTAAATAAGGAAACACCGATGTTACCGGTTTATGAATTTATAGTTACAACCATGTTTGCGACTTATGTATAAAGAATTTCGCTGGCAACACTGTAAGGTTTAAGGAAAGGGGTCAATCTGTCCCGTAGGGAACACAGATATGTTTTAAAACGACACGAAACGCTGAAAGGAAATGGGTAGCTACACTTCCAAGCAGCTTTCAGCGTGTTTGGACAATGACCTATGGATTGTTAGGTCACAACGACGCTTGTGAGGTAACAGTGCGCACTATGAGGTCACAAAGCAATATCGAGTTTCGCGTGTTCCGCTTTCCCCTAACAGCTGGAAGCTTCACGCGGGGGTTGAAAGTTTTATTTGAAAACTTGGGGAATAAAACTGTAAACGTAATGCGCAAGGAGATGCATGGTGTGGGTAGCGCTCTACTTCCCCTGGTGGGGGAGGTGACGTGTTAGTGACGTCAATCGATGACGTTGCAAATGGAAAGGGAATTAATAAAATTAAAGAGTTTTTGACAAGATATTTTATTTAAAGACACTTTTGTTCAAGCTAATATCAATCAAACCTGTGTGCCCAGGACTTGTAACTCTCTTTAGAAGTGTATACGGTTTACTCTAATTGGATTAGATCGAAGAAACGCGCTCCAAAATCGACTTCGCGGATCCACGCGCGAGTAATTGACCTGAATCGCGGCCGATCGCGTCGAAATCGATTCGCGTTTGTCGCGTTTTCGTGTTCGGGATTTTTTCGTGCGGCCCTTTTCATTTTTCCTTAGCTTCCCACATCGATTCAGTTCTTGTTCATTCCCGCGGAGACGATAAAACGACTCAATTAATACAGGACCATGTTTTCTTATTTTTTCACGTCGCCTTTTCGTTCAGTCGAAGCGACCGCGCACATGGAACGAAGTTGGAGCTAAATTTAAAAGAAATTTAAACAAAAAAAACGAGAAAATTCGGATTTCAAACCAGTTGCATTTAAATTTAAACTTATATGCAACGAAATAGTAAGCTTATATGAAACTTTACTCTTTAAACAATTAACCCCTCTTTAAATTTTATTAAAGTAAAGCTACGTCTATGGTTTAACTTTAGCCCAAGGTTTTTAACTTTCCAATTTTATTAAAAGCGATAAAAACATTTAGATTTTCCAAAATCAAAGCAAAATTTTTGATTCGAATTTTTCAGTTTTTTTTAACAATCACTTTAAATTAATTGGAAACACTGGCTTTTAGATTCGAAAATTATCTGGCAGCACTGGGATAAGCTACCGTTGTTATGACGCTGATATAACGATCGCGATGATGGAATAAAGCTGTCCCTTAGCATGTAAACCCTCATCGACGTTTTTCGGTCGTCAGCCCACTTAGTCAAATTGCAAAGCTTAGGCGGCAAGGGAGCGTTCAATGAAGTTTACCGGAGGGGGCCAAATCATAAAAACCTTTTAATATGACAGCCTTACTAGAGATATAAGTAATTCTAATCGACAGTGAGCCTTTTTAAAAGTTGCCAAATATTTAAAAAATATTAATCCAATAAATGTTAATATTTTATGAATAATTTTATGCGATATTTTATTAGGAAATAAAACAGCTAATAAACCCCTTTGTTTCGTAAGAGTGATGCTATTGTTACGCATTAATCACGCGAGGTCATGAACAAGACTGTTATTTCGATTTGATTTATTTAAAAAAATACTTTTGATTTAGCGAACTGGATCGGTACACCGTTATACTCTTACACCCGACGCTACACGAAGGATAATTTAAATTCTTAAATTCGGGAAAATTATTTTATTTTTAGTGACTTTTTTACAAGACAGGAATAGAATTATGGGAAATTGAACCAGCTTAAAACGGATGAGGTCAGAGTAATAATGAATAAAATGCAGCAACTAAAACCCATGACACGAATGTCGTTTATAAATTTTATAATATTTATACCTCTAAACTTTCCCTAGGCCGATTACAACGAATTTACATCAAAATAACGAAAATCAAAGTTAAATAACTTGAAATATTTTACAGAAGTTTCGCGGCATTATCGGTTCATTCGAAACAGTTATTACGTCACAATACTTTAAAGTTGAAACAAACGAATTTTATTTGAACAAAAGTCACGTCACAACTTTTTGAAAATGCACCACTATGACGTCATAAATCTCATTGTGAGCTTGGCTCGTTAAAACAATAGCCTAAGAATTTCGATGTGTTTTTGTTCTTGTTTGTTACGTCATTTAGAGAAAGTTACTTTGTTGGCATTATTACAAAACAACGAATTTCTCTTTGCCACGATTACTACAACAATTAAACAAACAGAAAATAATCGACTACAAGCGGATATTACTTTGTTTGTTCTGTAACAAGATTAAACCCGATATTTGTCGTTTGTTAAACTTTTTATTTTATTCCGGAACTGCTTCGTTTGTTTTACGATTAAACTGCGTTTGATCGTCGACCAATCGGAAGCGAGCTTGTGTATCGAGGTCTGTGAGTGGACAAACCGATTGTTTGGTCACAGATCGAGCATTGTTTGGTCATAGATAACAAAAGGTTAAAGTTCGACCAAGTTTTGCTGTTTTTCTGGAATTTATAAAATTTTAAATTCCATTAAAATAAAATTATAAAAAAATCTACATATAAATGACGTAATAATGCTCTTTATATGACGCAATACCAATATTCCTGAGTATAAACTTGGAATTGGTTATTTTAAAATTAGGG
This sequence comes from Ciona robusta, assembly GCF_009617815.1. Lineage (NCBI taxonomy): Eukaryota > Metazoa > Chordata > Ascidiacea > Phlebobranchia > Cionidae > Ciona > Ciona robusta. The sequence goes on along the minus strand of NC_143245.1, from coordinate 2,100,448 downwards.
TGACAATTTTAAGTCAGATTCATCCCAATGTAGTTCGTGGATTAAGTTAACCCGAAATCGATTACTTGGGAGGAAGCATGGGGGAACATTTCATGTTAAACGTCTAAATTATCAAAAATATTGCGACGAAAATGGCTAAAATTGATTAAAAACCGTCGAATTTATCAAGGGCTGGCAATTTACTTTGAACAAAACATGAAAAAAAACTTGCTTATCTTCTGTATCGTGGCACTGACAAAGGTTCTTTATTACGTATTTGTGACCACTGTGACGACATAGTAAAGTGCGTGTGACGCAACACACGTGTTAACATAGGATAACTGGAGTGGATTTTTATCGCTAAGTTTCCGCCGAACGAAAGTTTTTACCGAAATATATTTGTCATTCCCAAAGGACCGGTTCGTTTAAAGTGACGACATTTCTAAAATCTAAATAAAAATAAGCGTTTTTTTATGTTATACAAGCCTTAAATATGTATTCGCTTTCTAAACTTAAAAAAATCACTAGTCCATGATCAAAGTAGAAATGGCGACGGAATAATCTTATAATCTCCGCAAGTTCATATCGTCGAATATTCGTAGCTAAATAAAGCGTTGGGTTAATCGGACACGACGCGTATCGATCACAATCGTGAAGGTCTTGAGATCATTCCAAAGTATTTCAAAGTTGTTGTTGCTTTTTTGCTCCATTGAAAATAAGTTGCAACCCCTACGTGCAACAATCAAGTCAAAATTTTGGAAAGTCGGAAGGTAAAATAAAGTGCTATGTGACGTCACAATATTAAGGTCAGTATACTGCTTGGGGTCAGACTGCAAAGAAACTGTTTTTTTGTTTATTTTTTTACAAAACAATGGAATTCGCAGCTTTCTGTCAAGCGTTTAGTAAAACAAAAAATTCGAAACTTTAGATTTCGAATTTTCTACTGGTAACGCCTTGAATTATTTTCTAAAACAAAAGTAACGGTGTTAAAACAAAGTTATAATATGAAGTAGTTTGTGTATTTTCTCTGAATTTTTGGGGCGTTTTTTAAAATAATATAAAGCAAAAAACTATGCAACAAAGAAAAAAAATTGAACCAATACAAGATAATGTATTTTGAGATACTTAACTACATTGAAATAACCAGGAAATCCCTGATATAATGCGATTTAACCACCCGCAATATTTACTGGTTTAACTTTAAATCAAATTTAGATTTACTTTATTCATTTTAAGAAGCGACAAAGAACATTATAAATTAGTTAACCGAATCAACAGCAAATGTCTTGCCTTAGAGAAATATAGTAGGGTGGGGGAAGATGGGACACCTGTTCACTCTTTTTTCGGCCCATTTGCTAGTAAACAATTTTTTTTCGGCCAATTTGGTAGTAAACAAAGAACATTTAAAGAATTATAAAACCATATCCTCACGACTCTCGTTTTACGTTGTTATCTGTTTAAAACATAAACAGGATATTTGGATATTATGTGCTGAAGGTGTCCGATTTTACCCTGTACTATCATACAATTGTGTCCTTATAATCTATAGTATAACGTCATAATACTTGTATAATAAACACAACAACGTAAACATCCCTGCGGATAAATTAAAATGAACACAGAGGTCTAAGGGGCGTGGAATTTATCAAAATATTTCGAGCAGTGACTTGAGGTCTGGTATCTGTCAAATAAATCTTTGAAAATTTTAATTTGATTAAAATTTACAAAGTGGGGCGTCTTGTTAGAATGTGTTTTTGTCACTTGTTTGAAAAATTGGATATGTTGGTCAATTTGTAAGAAACATGGCTGGTGTAATTCGAACTTTTCATTTTTATCCGAGCAAAATTTAGAGCAATGTTTTAACATTCAAATACTGTTAAATAATTTATGTTTCGATATATTTTCTCGCCTGTAAATTCAGTACAGTATTTATATTGTGTTTTAATTTACAAAATAGATTTTCGGTTACTTTTTTGGTTTAAAAATATTTTTTTAGTATTTTTTTGTAAAGTAAAACTAGTCAACAAAATAAGTGTGTATAAAAAGTACAGTATTTAATATATACCTAAAGTTTATAAACGTTGTACTTATAAACTTATATTAAGTTTTCGCTATTCAAGTTAGACAGCTATAGAGACTTTAAAATAACCCAGCAAAAGTACGCCACGCCGTAGAATAAAGATCATAGACACTAATCCATTAAACGGTGGATACCGATTTACTGGTTACCATCGCTTTGATGATGAATCCCAAGTCACTACAGTAACCTGGCAGTGTAGTAGTGCTGGTAGTGTACCAGGGGTCTTGTAACAAATGTAGAAACCATTACACATCGGACAGATAATTGAATTAAGTCGGGAAAAGGCTTTTTAAATTCCAACTCCCGTTTCTTGGTTGTTTTTTTGTTCTACATCACAACTTAACCCCGCGCCCCCCAAAAAACACCCCACGGTGAAGCAGCGATAAAATTTTCACGGCAGTTCGAACCCGCTGTTACAAGGTCAGAGGTTAAAGGGGCAGATAATCTAAAGTTTGATTGACACCCCCACAACAGAGCGATGTCGCGATTCAAACAATCCACAATTCTTTATTACAAGTGCTGCCAACCTAACAATCTCCCAGCAGAGACAGTGGACGGTTTATCAAACTCAAACATTATTAACTCCCTGTTTATTAACCGAATATTTGATTTTTATGTTGCTTTCCAACATAAGCTCACAGGAGATTTTGCGAAACGATTTCCTTTATTACGTTAACCGCTTCACAAACGAGATATACCCTGAGCGTTTGTGACGTCACACTAGCCTTTATATGCACCCCGCGGACTACAGTCGATGAACATCTCGACCGAGGCAATGATCAAAGTATAGCGACTTCGCAAAACAGCGGGTGTCGCGGATCAAAGCGAATATTGTGTCTTTAATCCATGCAGGGAATTTTGGAATCAACAACAAAGGCGAGAGCGACAAAAAAATTTTTTTCACTGTGAACTTTTTTTTCTGTCAAAATTTGGTTATAACATGTTGGGTTATTATTTGACACAATATTGCGAAACAATAGGCGATTATGACGTGACAGTACATGCTGTGCTGCTATTATGACATGACAGTGTTATTTATTATACCTATGTGACATCAAAACCACATCACTTTGCGAGGTTATTGTTAAAATAGAAATAAGGAGATTTTTATATTTGAGAAAATCTAAATCGCGTTAGAGCGTTCAAGAAACTATCCTCATAGAGCTGCGTTCGGAAAACAAAATGGCCGCCGCATTGTAACGTAACAGTATACGTGTCGCCCGATTTTCGAGCTTGTTTTTAAGATGTGAACGAATTGTGATATGTTTGGCAAAGCCGTGTACAATATATAGTGTGCAAATGGAATTTTTAATTATTTATTGACAATTTATAGCAAGCCAAGACTGACTAGTTGCAGGTAGAACATATAAAATGCACTTTACACCGTTTCCTCGACTCGTGGGGCTTAAACCGACACTTTAGTGGCGAAGTTCGCTTCCAAGAATTCCAGTCTTCTATATCATATAGCTGCTTCACTAAACAAGCGAGTCTCGCCCACAAATTGCGAGTCATTTCGATTTGAAATATTTATGTTAATGTATCGAAGGAATCTTAGATGAGCCGTATTTAACTATGCGGTTTATGACGTCATATAGGAAAATTGCGAAACTTCTGCGCGTTTGTTTAACATAAATGCGATGGTAGGAACGCGAAAATAAGTCGATTCTTCTTGTATTACAGGACAATGACTGGAACGCAATAATTTTGACGTCATGATGGCGTTTATGGATAGCTCTAAAAATAGACGTTTTCTAATTTGGGAAAAAACTCAAAAAATTACGATAAATATATGGGAAGGTCACGTGTTATATTGTTTGCATACAATGGGTGAATAATAAGAACATGTGGTGAACGATTGTTTCGTAACAACGGGTTAATCGCGATAATAATCGACCTCCAAACGCCAAATCAGATCGTTTATCTTTTATGTTAATTATTAATAAGCATCGCCGCGACCGCGTATTGAAACAATGGATCTCGTTTTAAGTATTAGTTGCCAGAATTTTTAAGTTCTCCTTACAAATTTTGACGATTTTAGGATTTTTGTTCCGGTGTAGTTTGTTTTTATTGTTATTTTTTATAGTTTTTGTTATTTTTACTGTTAATGAAGCGAATTGTGACGTCATATAAATCTCAGTCAGATTTTGATTGACGTTGAACGCTTATCATTGATTGTTAACAAATAATAAGAACAAACAATCTATTATGAACACATAGAAGGTATGTTATCGGTTGGGGAAATTAACGACATATGTGCTACGTGATTAAGCAACAGATTGTGACGTGATAACATGCATTGTAATCGTGATAATATATACCTGGATTACCCATGTAATAATTTGTTTATAATGACTAATAAACGGGGAAATCCCGGAACCAAGAGCATATGGCTTCGTCTTTGTTTAATGATATATAAATACATAGTAGGATTATAGGTTGGGTAAGATGGTAAATATTTCTCAATTTTCGTTTAATTTTGGGGTCAACAAGTTATCTACAGAAGTAAATAACTGTATCTTCACGTCTCTAAAACAGCGTTGTTAATTGGTAAAAACACGATCAGGAAATATGGGATAATATGTGCTAACAGTATCCCATCTTACCTCACAACGGCCCACATTACTATATGTTGTGGCAATCTATACACTAAAATTACCGATTTCAAGATTTTTTTTGTAATTCATCAAATTTTGAAAACAAAATTTTCAGACAGTGTTTCGGAAACTGGCCAATTGACCAATGAAGGCAACAATGGCTTGAGATAAACCGTCTGTCTACTTTCCCAAGGGGTCAAGTTGGCAAGGGTGGGTCAGTTTACCCCGTGAGTGGACATAGGGAGTAATGCGATAACTAGGTAACAGGGGGGTTCAGGGTGGGCGGTCAAACAAACGGGGTAAATTAGGGGTTGTTGTATTTGTAAGGTAATTGCTTTCTTTTGATCGATCGGTGTAGTTAATGGTTGCAGTTGATAATTTAATAATTGTTACTATGTCGATAATATATAACATGTCTGGTTAAAAATTAACGCTATACGTTTCAATTCAGTTCATACTGTTAAACAAAAAGTGTTGGCTAAAAGCAATTACCTATATAAGTTAAATGTTATATGTTCGTTTTGAGAGATTTCGTATGTTTTGGGTTGAGTTTAAAGCGCGTTTTACAATTTGAGGCAAATGTTCACTACAGTCGAAGCGATGACGGTTTACGAGAATCTGTCTTGTGTGTTTGCACACTTGATAGCACTGGTCCAGTTAAAGCGTTTAAAGTGATAGTAGCAACAGGTGCGTGCAGTAGATACAGGTGTTCTGCTGTCTGTGTACAGTCGCAGGGCTATTACGTTGCGTTTAATCTCGAGAATAAACATCTCAGACGAACGAGAAGCTAATAATTTAAGCGACTTTCAAATACGACGGTAATGTGGCAAATTATAACATATCATAAACAATACGGAAAGTAAAACGTCTAGAATGAAACAAAACCTCGTATTTGACCAATATAATTGCTGTACCCACCGTCGGGAGTGTTAAAAACGAAGTATTTTTACACATCCTGTCGATTTAGCGAAGGTATATATAACGTGGAAGTTTATGATGTGTGTACAGGGTTTAGCTTTCGAGAGGAAACCAAATTATTTGATATTCAAGTGCGGCGTGTCTGTCAACCAATGTTAAATAACCAGGGACATACCTCGGTTGGGTCTCAAGAACAGAAACCTTCAAATTCTGTTGTAACTCAATACTTGGAACGCTGGTATACCCAAACCACTGGTTGAAAAGTGAGGTTAGCAAACACACAAGTCTCTCCATGTTTGGCAGTTCGGGCAGCCATGCGAGTATAATCCTCGGGGTAAACTTGTCCACGTCGAGTGTTGATTGCTGCGCATTAAAACCGACGAGGGCTGGGATTATTATGGAAATTTTAATTTATTTCACTCGACGCCGAGGCGGGTTGCGATGTTAATTTATTTGTTAAAATAATGAAAATCAAAACAAATTATTACAAATATTTTTAATTTATTTTTATTATTTAACTTTTTGTAATAAACAAACAATATCTTGTTCCCACGTGACCTGTATGTAAACATGCTCTTAGGAATCACACACTGACCACTATGACGTCACAAGCATGAATGATGACCAGGCCTCAATTATTAACTTCCTCCCATGGTGATACGTCACCAACAGTGTTGCATGGAAAATTATAAAACAGTGTTTCCGAATTTGTTTAAAAAACCTAGCGTAATTTTGAAACAGTTCGTTATCCTACACGGAAACACTGAAAGATAAAAAATGTCCGGTAACACTGGCGATAATTGTCTGGTTAATGTGACGCATTAACATGTGTCGCCTGCTATGCATTGTTACGAAACAGCAAGGTTTGTTAACGAATTTATGACGTCATATCCGATGGGACATGTATAAACAACAGCTGCCACGCCCGAAACAAACTACTGTGACGTCACAATAATGCGTGATGTTTATGCGTTTGTTACGCAGCAAGAACATCGACTGAAAGCACTTGGGAATCGAAAGCAGGAATATGGATTCGAAAAAATGATACAAACGCGACACGTAATAATGAATTGTGTGACGCCATAATGAACTGGTATCCGGATTTTTACAAGTCTAAGCTGCCACTGATCTGTGAACTAAAACAACATTTAACCCGGGGTCACGCTAGGGGTCACTTAAGGTCAAAAATGGGGGTAATGGGTGTTATGCTTGTACGTAACCCCACTATCAAAACTGGGGTAAAATTTCAAAGATATTTTGAACCCAAGCAGAGATTGTGAGATAAAAATCCAGAGATTTCGTGGTGTAGCAAAACAAGCGTCTGTTAAATTATTTTTAGAGATAATTAACATATTTATAAACAATCTTATTGTAAATTTATAATCCCACGTGCAAAGATATAAGTAGCATGGAATTTGCAAATTTCCTGGCGACCGCCCGCGCTGTTAAAGTTGCTAAAATCATATCTGCTCGTAAAATCTGCGAGAAAATCTGATCGAGGCAAATGTTTGCGGTCGGCGGGAACTTGATACGCCGGCTCTGGTGAACGTGTGTGGGGGAAGTCGATGTAATTAAAAAGTAAATACCGACCGTGTATAATGGTCGAACAAATATTATGACGCGTTTGAAGCAATTTACGCTTCGTCGCATTCAAGCCGGGAGAGTTTTAAGACAAAAAAATCAACTTTAATTTAAATCGCGGACTTGGAAACTTTTTGCAGTTTTAGAAATTTTAATTTTGAAATTTATATTTTATACGTTTTTAAAATAAAAAAATCGCGATTGCGTTTATAGTAATTCAAGAAAAAGCAAATCTCACAACAGGTTTTGTGACGTCACACATGGGTGGGTGCAAACAGACGAAAGCGAAGATTCCGATTGTGATGAAACAATAGCAAGTCGAGGAATAACGCGATTGACGCGATAAAACGCTTCTTGCGATTTCTACTGGCAGAAGATCAAAGGGATCGAGACAATGGGGTATTATCTTGAAATACACGATATTGTGAACGAAAGAATAAAATACGAATGTTTATTCCCGAATATTCGATTGTTTTGGTTCCTATACACAATCAAACAATACGCGTCACAACTGTTACGTCACATTACTAAATTTTCAGACCACAAATAATTAAGTTTTAACCCAATAAACAATTAAATAATAACTAGGTGACGCAATATATTCCGGATAATTTACGACATAGAAATAGCATTTAAACCTAACAAATAAAAATCTTGAATTTGTAAAAAACTTTCTGTTTGCCTACATGGCGGAAAATGTTTTTGGACAAAAATTTGTTCCGTACACTAATTGCGAAGGTAAACATAACTACGATCAAAGTGGGACAGAGTCGGAGCCTAACTTGGGCCATGGGCTGTGTTCATACAGGCAATTGTTTCGTCATAGGCAGTGGAGCAGAAATAAGTGGGGTAATAATGAGGATTATGACAAAACAATAATGCACTAAAATACAGTTTCTATTTTCATCACTTGCAAAATACCCTGTGCTTATATTTCATATGAAATTTATTTGAATATGGGAACCCATTACCGCCAAACCCTCTTAAAACTCGACCCCTTAAAACCACAATCTTACCCCCAACACATCAATCCCCACACCTCACGTTTCTGTCAGTTCACCCACACCTGTTTACCCCTAACCCCTAAAACTGGGGGCTTACGGATTCCTAAATCGTGTCTGATCGCTCTTTAGTTTCGTTAATCGCCCTATTAGAAGATAATCGCATGTTTACATTATGACGTAACAATATAATTGGGCGATTCAATACGAAAGTTTGTTTGCGAACAATCACTTTTCCAACTACTGTCACAACGGAGCTGACGTCACAATGCGATGATAATTACAAAGGAAACCAACGCGATTTGGGTGGTACGTCACGTGACTGATGACGGATCGCTTGGTTGTCATGGCAATGTCGAGCACTTGGGTTATTACGTCACAACGCTAATTCATGTTCGGTTTCAGGCGAGATCTGTAAGATAAACTTGAACACGAGGGTGTATGTGACGTATAATGGACGTGTAGAAGCTATTATTACGTCATTATAGCGGCTCATGTTAGTGTTTTCAAAGGAAAGTTGAGAAATCGCATGAAATTAATCCCAGATTAGCGGCATGGGTCAATTTATGCTTAGTTGACAACAATAAATTGAGAATAAAGATAAAGATTTCGCAATGGGGTGTGTAATCTTGCATTTTCGTGTATTGAGGGGCAATGAAAAGTCGCTTATGACGTCATAACAGCATCGGTGTGGTGCTGAGATGTTATCGCGTTTGGATGAGAACAAGCCAGTAACACTCCTCGGAAGTTGAGTAAAGTTTCGTGGAAAGTCGAAAATTATGTTCAATACACACACGCGGTTGCATAAGACGTTGTGGTGGATAATAAATAACGAATTTCTCCTTAAATGAACAACAAGCAGCTATTATAAGGCGCGGATATTAAAAATATGGGCGATCGTAGCCGAGATAGAAGTTTTTGAAATTGTTTTTCACTTGTAAATCTAGATTACATCTTTAAACAAGGGTAATTCGTCAACAGTACAAAGTCACGTTTTTGACGTGATAACAAACATAATGAAACGATAGTGAGAAGAATTTTAAACCAGGGGATAGTCGTAGAAATCGAACCGCGCTAAATTTAACTTCGAAAACCATAAGTTTATTACCGAACAGCTGTTCGTAATATCGCCTACCGTTGCCCGTCTGGTTATCAGGCCTGGAATTTCAGAATAAAATTTACGGTGACGGATTGCGCGGATAAGTTGCCAAATATTGACGGAAAACCGATCCGGGAAGAAAAGTTTGGGCGGAATTCACGGAAACCATGATTTATTGAAGTTTAGCATTGGGGGAGTGATTTTAATGCAATGTAAGAGGTTTTAATTAGCGGCTGTAGTCCAGATCAATTTCGATAACGTCCGGCGAGGTACACGGTATATCAACGAAATTTATTGGTTTTTGTTTAAGCGTATTTAATGTTATGTAAAGGTATACAAAGCATTGATTATCTGGTGCACGTAGGTTGATGACGTCATGCATTACGTCACACAAATAGCGCATGTTCGCAGTGGTAAAAGTAAATAATACAACGATATCGTGAAGTTTAATTTTTTTTACTGAGAAGTCGTGTAATTTATTGACGTCATGTCAAAAACGTCATAGTGAGAGTAACGTCAATGAATTTATGTTTAACAAAAAACTTTTTTTTTTAAATGTTTTGGAAACGGGTTTTGGTTCGTGTCGTCACAAAAACCGCGTTGTTATCGCGTGCAGGTTTAACAAAGTTTCCAGAGTTCTCATTATTATGAGGTCACAATTGGAATGTTAAACGTCATAAACCTTATACTGTACATACAATGAGAAAGCGAAAAATGTGCATTGTTACGCAACACTGTGTATTATTAACACATAATTTATGTCTCTGTCGCAGATGGTCAAAAACCTAACCGAAAAAGCGAAAAATGGGAAAAAACAAAATTATGTCGAAACCATCAAGTCGCTTGTAATTGGATACCAAAGTTTCGGCGTGGTAGTTGGCATTGTTGCGTAAACAATACGCACTGTCTGTTAAGAGTGGAGATTGTTTTGCAACAAACGAAATTATCCAAAATCTCCGCCTGAGAATTTGTCTAAAAAACTTAATGAACACGGTTGGAGTCTGATAGACAAGAAAATTGGCGATCGTGGAAATTTGCGATTAACATAAAAACAGATAGCCGCAAAGTTTAACGTTGTGCACACACTGGGGTGTGTCGGTTGCTGTGGTTCGTGCTCCGACAAACATATTATTTGTAAACAATGCGCCTTATGACGACGAATAGGATCGCATTTTTTAAATCTTAAAAATATTTTGAAAAAATGGCGTGAACTTGGCGCAGATGAAAGCGACCCAACTAACCGCACGCGATTATATATTGTTACGTCACAATACATGGTGATATGGGATGACTTCTGACTCGTTTAATCCGTGGATGGGGTTCTGGGAATCGCAGTTGGGAGCCGAAGACAATACGGATCGCGCAACGGGACGCGATATTTGTCGCTATGAGACTTTCTCCTTAATATCGCGTCCGGTGATTGCAGATAGCTTATGCCTTTGTGACGTGTCAATCCGATTATGACGTATCTATTTGCCTAAAGAATCTGTGACGTCACATCCAAGGTAGGATTTTGTTATTTTTTGAAAAAAAAGTATTCTTGTGACGTAGTGTACCGACGTCATATGATTGTGTGTGTCAAATTGTGATGTCATGGTCGTGTTGTATTGTTGCTTGTCATTATTCGAATTATACAGAGCCGTAGTTTTCAATTGGCCTCATGAATAATAAATGATCTAATTAATTAAGTAAAGCATGTATTATTGTAAAAGCAGAAAAAATCTTTATATGGGAGACGGGTTGCTTATCTCATAGAACGAAACTTAAAATCGTCGCTGAAAAAACGCGAAACAAGCCGACTTTGACGGCAGATCTATAAATAAGACATTAGGAATAAAAGGTTTTGTTCTGACGAGTTTTTTGTCGCAGATTTACGTCGCCTTAAAGTGCATTTATGGGTCTATAGTTAACTGTAATACATTTCCATGGCGCATAAATTCCGGAAAACGATACCGGAAAAACGGAATTTCGGAGCAAAATTCGATAATTGGGAAATAAAAACCTAAAACGGAACATTAAGCGTTGGATTTATGCGGTAAAAAGTTTTGCAGATCAATATTTTAATATAATTTATTCAATTCTGTAATCTAAAACAGCTTCGACAAATATTCTAGTAAAAATCAAGCAATTAGTCCAGCAGTAATAACTTAAAGTGATGGAAAACGCAACGGACTCGAACATAATCTTGTATGAAGCCACTTGACACTCCTACCGCTGCTATCGTATGGTCACATCGGTTGGTGCGGATGTAACGGAGAATTCGTATTTACACCGCACCAATAGGAGTGAGAATAACATAGCATGATAAGAGCGTCGTGTGTTGGATGTCGAACAATCAACCGTTATGACGTATGACTGACACAACAGTGCCTACCCTAAATCCGTTGTACATTTCGACGTCACTAGAACCTGCATTGAACTACTTGTGACATAACAGACAACATTGATTGCCGTATATAGTGTAAATGGCTATATTTCATAGTCGTGGCTTTCCAATTTACCATGCTATTTTAGAGTCGTAAGAATTTGGTTGTAAAATTCTATGACTATTCTTTATTTACTGAAGCAAAAGTGGGCATAAAATAACGTAAAACATGAACCATCTTACCCCAAACTACTGAAACGACTTTAAAATATCGGAAATAATTTCTGGTTAAGCGATGCTGCTTTATTGTTTCATGAAAAACCTATAATCTTTCTTGTGACGTAATAATATGACAGGTTTATGCTGTTTATCGGGCACGCGTTATATAATCACAAGCAGCACGGGGTAGGTAGAATTAAATTAATACTTTCGCGTCATTTCGATCGATGTGGCTGATTGAAATTGAAATTCAACAATCAACTGAACGTTAGAGAAGTCTCGCGTTAATCGCGACTTCACAAAATGCTCTGCGTCGTTGTTTGGTTATGATGTAACAAGAGTTTTGCTGATTTCATTGCTAAGGTATTGTGACGTTACTATCGCGCATTCTGTTTCGGTGGAAAATCTATAATGTTGATTAGTCGTTAAAATTCGTATCAGGGTCACGTGTCCCTTGTGGGCATTGTTACGTGTGACAAACTATCTGTTACATCACAAACTGTTCAGATATTCCATTAATATGTATTGCAGTAATTAAACAAATGGATTAAAATCCGTTACGCGACGCCGAAAACGAACATCTATTGCTAGTGGTTAGTTGCACAAAGTTACAGAAAGTTAAACACCCAGAAAAAAAAGTGTTGCGTTTTCTTGTTATTTGAATTGTTTATGCTTTAAAAGGCACAGAAGTCAGCCAGTTGGATTAGTTAGGCGAAGAATGTTTGCTCAGTATTCAGCATATTGTTTTCAGATGCGTTTTATGTAAAATGAGCCTTATATTTAATATACAGTGTAAAAAATGGCAAAGAACAGAAAAAACGCATTACAGTTTAGGTTTGAAAATAATTCAAGTATAACTTGATTAATCGTACCACAACATAGCTTGATCAATTGTACCACAACACGGGTGAGTGTATCTTTAGCGCTATCCAAATTCATTATGACGTTAAAATGGCATCTACGTCATCAAAGCGAATCATAATTTCTGTATCCGAAGTATGATCAATGATCGACATTATGACCTTACAGTAGTATGTGATTTTAAATGATTCGATGCGTTTCTACATAACCACGTGTTACTGTTTGAATTTTAAAACAAACAATGGCTTTTTCGATTGAATAAAGGCTTAAAAGTACGTGACAATTAGGCATAGTGACGACATAAACGTTTGGCAGGGTGTGTAGTTATTATTGATATGAAAGAACAATTCTGACAGTTCAACATTAAATCCCATGAGAGGTAAGCAGACATTGGCGTTATTTATGTAAGCAAATCCTGCTCCTGTGTAAGACACTGGCTTGTATGGAAGCAACTACGGTGGTAAAACGAACCACATCAGCTGCCAAAGGTTAATTTTTACGATGAGTGACGTAAATTCCGCCATTTTCGCGCCTTTCACGGAAAACTTTGGTTGAACTCTTTTCTAGTATTGTACATGTCATAGTGTAATTACCAAAAACGCCTACCGCAACGCTACATTCGAAAAGTGTCAAAAAATTGGTTACATTTGAAACTATAACCGCAGTAAAACAAACATTTTTGTGACGTCATAATACACAATGAAATAAAATTTCATTCGCGAACTTGACTGAGATACAAAATGGCGCCACAACTTAACTTCGAAATGTTTCTTATAAAGTTTGGTTTATTTTTTTCAGCATTTCGTCATAACAACAATATTGCAACGTTCATATAAACAGACTATTATTTTTGTCGTATTTTAAACATGTACTTCGTGTATGGCGCATGACTAAAATAGAACTGTTAATACAGGTAGGTACTCAATTTTACATTTGGAAACACTACTGTAAATTTCATTTGGCAGCACTGGTGTAATTGATTTGACGCATTATGCGACTGAGTGTTTTTTCGTGTCATGCTATCAGCCTAAACACGGAGCATGTATGCACGTTATTTTATACCAGAGTCGATGCCCTATGTTATTTATATGCTGGAATCTAACAGAAGGTCTTGCTGTTCATACAACAACGCTATTATTTACGTCATAATACGACTTCTTGTATCATAAATGAGAATTCCAGTTGATTGTCAACCGAGCTGGAAGCGCGATGGGAAATCTTTTTTTCTCTCCGAATTGTTCGAGCAGCGAAACAATTAGACGAGCGCGGTCGGTGTCTTTAGTCGCGTAGAATTCTCATCTTTGTGTTACCCAGTCGCCAATTTCCGACGTTTGACAATAGGAGCGGTTTATGTAAAATCGCGAACTACAAGGATGAAACAATGGACAGAACGCGATCGACGCTTTTCACGCTATTGTCGCAATCATGTTATATGTGTATCTACCGCGGCTGTACCTTGTTAAGTCGGTGTTCTATTACCTTGTACCCATCCTGAGTTACTCGTATTTACACCGAGGTCCTATTGTCCTGTAGCGACTCTTGTATTGTGAAATAGACCAAGGGGGCGAGATGTACATCAAAACATGTATCTACTCTCCTAGCTTGCGACTACATGGCTCAGCACTGCGAACAAGCCAGCAGTATCAATTCAAACAGTAATCCGAACCACACCGGCCTTTGTATTAACATTGCCAGGGCCTGTAATTGGTAGGACAACAATAGAACGTGGAAACAAAAAATTCGAGGGGGGCAAAGTATACAGTGGTGCAAAACACATATCTTACTGCAAAATTCCGCAAGAAATCATTTCTAAATGCATTTTTTGTTCATTTATGTACATGACGTCATAACTTATAACCACTCATTCTGTGAAACACTGTGATTTATTTCACTGGCAACACTGAAGTATTTAAACTACCAGAGTGTGTGGTGTAGCGGTTTAGTTAAGGCTATCGTTTCTTTGAGAAGATTGTACAATTTACACGCCAGAACAAAACAGGGACGACGAAAAGCTTGTTCGCTTTTAATTGACCAAACATCTAGCACTGCGTTGGTGAGAAAAAGTACGCGAAAAAAACGAGCGTCTCTTTGTAGAGCAAGCCGACAAGCAACAACAACATAACGAACCGTGTTTTGGATTTAATTACTTGTGTGTTGGATCTCATTACAACGGTTTGCACGAAATATTTGGGAGTAGCGTTGATACTAATGGTCCTGTTTCCGTATCAGTCGTTAAAATGTTACGAGGGAGAGATATGTTGTGTTAGTGTAAGGCGGTTTGTTTTGTTTTAAGGTTTAGAAAATAAATTCGTCAGTTTAATTAAATTTTGACGTGGAACAGGAATATACCTTTCATTCCAAGCCTGACACTGTTATATGCGTTGTTGTGGCAAAACAAACGCCTGTAACTCTTGCCTGGTTTTGTCTACACAGTAACATAACACTGGGACAGCTGTTAGAAGGGGTACATTTCGAGATATTACAACGTGCTTTATCTCATTTTCCGACGTTAACCAAACACAACATACTCTTCGTAAAATTTACTGAATGTGTCTAATCATTTTTGATTCAAAAAACGGAAGTAACAAACGCATAAGTACCAAAGACAGTATACTCACAGTCGTTTTAATTTGTATCCATTGTGACATCACAGCCTCATTATGTCGACGAAATATCTTCATTATCTGTTTCAATTCAAATATAAACAAATCAGAAAAGCAACATACACTTGTAACTAGCAGCGTACTAAGTGCTAAAATGGCTGACATGCCTTGCTGATTACAGGCAACTTGCGCCAGTGATAATTACACGCGGGACTTCAGATACGCCGGTGTGTCTAAGATAGTGGAATTTGCTTTTGGCAAAAATGGCTGACAATTGCCTCTTGTTTTTGATTGGTAAGAATAGGTTTTTTTTTGATTTTATAGGTACATTTCAGGTTGGCAATTTGTAATGGCTGTTATTATTTCAAATAGGTGTATAACATAAGCGTACGGAACACTAGTGTACATACCACATAGTGTTGTGTGTTCATTATTGGTGACCCTGTATTTATAAGTTGTCATTTGTTCCGACAATTTGTTTAACCTAAATGTGTTGTCTTCCTGAAAAGGGCAAGCGGTCTTCCGGACAAAGGGATTACTGTAAACATTCCTTACGACAAACACTGCGGTCAAAGTTACCGTAAGCTGTCAGTCAAAAGTCATTAATTAACAAGAATGCGTGTTATACAAGGGGTCTCTTTAATCACATTTTGCCCTTGAATAGTCGTTTCTCGTAATGTTTGAAGTCCGGCAAATAATATGTGGAATTTCAGAAAGACGTTGTCATTTGAAAACAGATGCTTCGTGTCAGGCTTGAGGTGTAAAGGATTATATGTATGTTGTTAACCCACAGAACTGCTAGAAATGACCTTTTTAGGCTGTACTTAGCCTGATTAGTTTTCACACATGCCCTGTAACCTATACCCGCACTCAGACGGGCAGCAGCACGAAATGCAAACTCGCAAGACTACCAGACAGCGGATGTCCAATTAGCTGGTCATTTCGTTTGACGAATGATTGTCCACTCCGTTACGCTTCATTACCGCCGCCGTCTAATCTATCACGTGACTGCAGAGGGACCACCAGGGTTTACAGACAACCCAAGCTAACAATCCGTCCATCATGACGACACAATGTACTAATAGCGTCTTATTCTCACTTCGGTTGGTGAGAACTACTAATCACCATTTCCACAGTTTTTACATATGCATGGATGTTTGTTACAAAAAAGACGTATTTTAGATATATTTTTAAATGGGTCAAGTTTTTGAACACGTTAAATAAAAGTGTGTAAAAATATTAATCCTATTTAATCAAAGCTGTGGTGTTTAAAATTTAATGCATAACATACATCACCCATCACATGCAGTATGTATTCAGCCGATCGATCACTTAAAGTATTAATGCCGGCTTAAAAGAGAGCATAGTAATGCTTGGTTTAGTGGCTAACTTAAAAGTGCTTCTAGCTTATCTCTCGCGAGCAATTACCGCCACCCCCATCACTATGTGAGGATCGCCGCTTGACGACAGACACGTGTTTCTATTTATAAAGCTCCATAAATCCGGCCGAAGCGCTCCAAGAGCGTAAATGTTAACGTTTTGGGTCCTTAGCTACCAGCCCATTCACTCCCAGAACCCCTTAAACGTATCCATGACCAAGACGTGAAATGGACCGTGTAGCGAGGGGTCTAGTAGATGCGACGGAAAAGTGAAGCAGCCTGTCGCTGCCACAGATAACACAACAGATTTTGTTTTCTTTTGTTTCAAAACATACCATAATTTTCAAAAATTGGGGCAACTTGCACAATTACACAGCAGCGCCTCTTATGCTATACCAACCCACCCCATTTCGAGCAGAAAATATTTTATCGCAATCTTACTTGACATAACGTGGTTGACATGCAAGGGTTACAACCCCTTCAATAAGGGGTGTTGTTTGGCGTGCCCCACATGACACGTAGCATGGATTAGTGCAGAGTTCTCCAGTTAAACCCACACCACTTTGAAGTAGCATCACTTTAAAGAGAAGCCTTCATTTCCTTGCATACCTTAGTTGTCATCGAACACCAAACCGTGTTTTGAGGCGGATGTAAACCAAATATTTTACTTAAACGTCATAAAAACGTTGTAAGACGCAAGTGCACTTAAAAATGCAGAACATAATATCTAATTTAAAACAGAGTCACTTCGATTATATTGGCCCGGCAGTTGGCTGGCATTTCGGAACCGCGATTAATTTAATAACATTGCGACTCGCGAGCGTCACCTGGCGGTTAAAAAATTATTAATTCAAGTCGCGTATGTCCTAAGGCCATAAAAGCAAAGCTTCTACGTATATTTTATCAAAATGCTACATTTACAATTTTATTTGTTGCGTTTTGCTTCAGTTTTAACACTGTAATGAATTAATAAAAAGCAGAAATTTAAATTTATTTACTTTTCTTCTTTGCGTTTATCCACTGTAATAACATGTTTACATTCCAACTTTATAAGCATGTCGATTCTGGCTGAAGTGGCTGAACAGAACTATTATCTATCACATACAATCATCTAATGCAATAGTTGCTCGGGATATTTTATACCCGTAAATTTTGTGGAATAATGAAATATAAACATTCTACCACGTAACAGCGTTTAATCGATAGAATCACAAGACATTCGTGTTCATACTTCTTTCCACAAGCTTCCGCCAAACTTCCGCAAAGAAAATTTATCGTTTCCGAAAGTTTTCAAGGAACTGCCGTACGCACTATAATACATGATGTTTCATTAAGTTTCAAAACTCTTGTTATGATTCGTGTTTCTGTTTACAGAACAACGCGCTGTTGTTGCTTCAAAATAACTTTTCCTCAAAACAACAAACATTGTTTATATTCCCGCTGCGTCATAAACGAACGCGATCGCGTAAAATCACGAACCGCGTTTTCGATACGAACCAAGACGGGCCTCTGCCGAACAAGCGTCGTGAAGGAGCAAAAGGGAGCGAGTATTCACTTTAATACAAAGGAGCGCTTCCTTGCGTGGATGTTGCTTGCTTCTTATTCTTCCTGCGCTGTTATAAGGAGCCACAGTGACTACAGCGGTTTTGTTCTCAGTAAAGCATTCCTCCACCGAGATAGACAAGCAACGCGACATTTATAATCCCCTTTGCCCGTGGAGTTATGGTGAATTTAAGAGCTTATATCAATCAGCTAAATGTAGGCAGTGGCATCAATTAACCTTAGACAAAGCAACTATACGTGAAGCCCTTGCACGTTAGCAGTGTACATAGACTTCAGCCACGTTCCCGATACGCTTTGTTGACGTTACCAGGCCTGCTTATGCGATTGGTTTTGGCAGCATCCGGCCATGTTAGGACAGGATACTAACCGATGTTTTTCTTCACTAAGCAGCAGCCACTGTAGCGTAAGTCGCGTACCGTCGCTTAAACTCGCAAGCAGCATTTGGAAGTCGCGTTTGTGGATTGTAATGTGAATTGTTGCGTCACAAATTCATTCCTCCGTGTAGCAGGTATTTGTTTTCCGGTTGGAACTTTATTTAATTGGTTTCTTAAGTTTCGTTAGGCGATTAAGCGTAAACGCCGATTAATTTCAATGTCAAATAATTTAACGATTCATTCTAAAATTTAAACATGGCGACTGATAAACGCGGACTTTGGCCTTCAGTTGTGTGTTAACAGTTGCTATTATGATGTAACGGAAAATCTAAGCCATGGATTTGATTAATTGTTCATTTAGATTGTTGGCGCGTTGTACTGTAGCACTTTAATGAACATTTATTCCTATAAGTTGTTGCATTACTTAGTAATGTGAACATATGGTTTTGCAAATCGTCTTCTTCGTATTGGAATTTTTCCTCTGTGATAAGAGAGAAGCAACGGCGTAAGAAAAACAGCCCACAATCGACTATTATTACGTTGTAAGCGGTAACAATGCTTGATTATTAGATCACGCGTGGTCATAACAGTTCTCGCAAGTCAATGAGCGCTATAGGTCTAGTATTCAGTTTTAGAATTTACTAAACACAAGTCGTTTATTACCAAACAGACGGGTGTAGCGCATAAATATTACAGAAGAACAACAAATTGTTTCGTTGTTCTTGTATTGTTAAAATGGCGACCGTTTGCCTTAGAATATTTTAATTGTTTAGTCGTAACGTAACCGATTTTTTGTTCTAGATTTACTCTATTAGGCTTTGGCTGTATTATGACCTAACAAATACTAAAATAATACAAAGATGTCGTTTCTTCCTTTTCCCGTCGCGTTTTCCTCAAACCCAAGCATGACGTCACGAACCTCCTTGTCCGAGGCTCAGGTAAGATTATAGTTTTTCCATTCCCAGTATAATTCTGACCTTGTACTTTAATAAAGGCAACAATTTCCGACCCTGGTAGATCGGGGCTTACCGAGCAACGTATCCCGGACAACGGAGTTCATTTTCCCGCCGAAGCCCGTGGAATTCCCGGGCGCCCGACTGACATCGCTTCAGCGCTATTTGGTCTCCCATATACCGCCCAGGTCGCACATGGACGGTTGGTGCCTCCTGTTTACCCAGCCTTGCCACCAGGCATTGACTCAGCAGCATTACAATCCACACTCGTAAGTAATATAAGTCAAGACACATAATTTTAGTTGCAAAAAACGGCATCCCTCTTTTTATTTGATTATTTTGTAACAATGTACACTTGTAATTTATATCGTCGAAAACAAGTGTCAGAAACCATAGCGAGCCTTTAGACGGTAATTTACCGGGAAAATTTCCCACTTGTCTCACACCGTGTTAAACATCCACGTTCAAACGGCTTTGAGCATCAGTGTATGAAAGATATTTGCAAACGTGCTGCCATTTGCAGTGTGCTGTCGCTATAAATAATCAGCGAATATTAAAAGTAGCAAAGTTAACAAAATTTAAATCAAAACATAATGTCAGCACATACATAATGGTACAAATTTTAAACGATGCTTAACTACAACCGCCATCGTGACGTCACAGTACACGGAGTGATATATGATTTCCATGTTGCTCATAGGCATAACCAACACCGGCAAAACAAAGTCCGTTTATTAACGAGCAATTAACACAACTTCCGACTAGTAGCGGCGTTTGCATTGTCAGCTAACTAAGGCGTGAGTTTTAGAACGAATTGATTTGTGAACAAACAAGGGACATCCGGGTAACGCTGGATGCGGCTAACGGTGCAAACCACAATTTCAAATATCTTACATCATAATGCACATTATGAATGTGAAACATGATAATTGTCGCTGATGAATGAGATATCACGACCTGTTCGTGATTGATGACAAAATGCTCACGACGCCATTTTAATTGTCATATTTTACTTTCTCTACAAATGCACGTTTCGCGCTTTCGATTTATCAAATAACCTTGATTGTGACGTAACAGCGGATATTTAACATTCCCCTTAATTGTGGAAATATTTTGTTACGTCACAGACCTTTACATGACGCAACAGACACGTTAACACTTGGAGTCACTTTGCACGCTTGTGACGTCATATTATAACGGTAATTCCAAAATTCTGTTTAATGTCGTGTTTACAAAGGTTAGAACTAAATTTTCGATCGGAAATGACGTCACAAACAGTTTCATCGAACTGTTTTAGATTTAAGAATTGTAATTGTTAAAATGTATGCGTCACAATACACAATATGCCATAACTATATGAAATTCAAATTAGTCAAGTAGTAACAATCGAGTATTGTTACGTAACATGCAAACCACGCGTTATTTGTTGCTTGATTGCCATATATTGTGACATCACAATCCTGATGAAATATTTAAATTCAGAGTCGAATGGACCCAAAGGATTTCCCATCTTGGGGAAACCCCCTTCACCCAGGCCCGTTTTACCCCTACGACCCAACTCTTATGTACCAACACAGCGGGTAAGTCATTTTTCGTTTGATTCAATTCGTGTTTCCCGCGTTTTACACGCTGCTGGGTGATATTGTTTCAATTTTTCTGGAATTTTCCCCTCTGCGTATCTATTCATTGTCGCTAAACTGGCGCGCCCGCTTCGAGACAAACGCATTGTTTTCCTCATATGTCGCAACAATACAAAGCCGATTTAACAAAGGTGATTATGCACATACCCGAATGCAAATGAACCCCGACGATCTTTTATGCTAAATCGCGAATATAACTTTACATGATTGACAGCGAACAGCACGGTAACGCGATTGATCCACGTGACAACTTACACGTTGTTCGGAGTGTATGAATTACTTTTTGAACGATTGTTTAATTATTATGACGTAATAAAATGAATCAGGCTTACGAGTACGACTGTTGCATTTAATTTAAACTAGACAAACACAGTAAATCTTAATGTTGTCTCGCCGTATGACAAACGAACGTCGGTCTTTTAAGTTTTACATACCAAAACAAGGAAGATCTTTTTGCACTTATAATAACCTGGCGGCAATAACATATATAGTTTCAATATGTTCGGAAAGCGCAAATTTAACACGTATATGGTCGCGCGTTGACCATCATCATGCTATAGGTGTCTGGGAAGAACTGTCCAAATGGCGTTCATCGCGTTCCCGATTATCGCGGTCCCCCCACGTGGTGACCACTGTTTCCTGTGACTTCCATATTTGGAATTCGAACGCGATCGAACACGAATTTCGCGTTGCAGAACAACACGCAATCTGGTTGATTGTGAGGTCATAGAAGGTTCAATGTTTCAATTGCGGGATATTTCCGCGTGTACTGGAACATTTCGAACAATGAGCGTTGTGTACGAGACAATGAAACCACGATTCGATGCCCTATGCGAGAACTATTACCATGGCAACAGACATTTTTCGTTTCTATGGAATCGCTAATGGAAGGATCAGGAATGTGTTTCCACTGGAAAAAAATACAAGATTTGGACACAAGTAATCGGGGATGACTCAACTAACCACATTGTCACGTGACTTGTCCTGCGGTTAACACATACAATGGTAGTGGGAACACTTGTTTATGAAACCCGCTTATTACTAATGGATTCATCAAATTTTTGCAGACGAAATTAATAATAACATTAAATCTGCACGACATTACGCATGGGGTCTATATAACTACAATATATCATTTTGTGCAGAAGGAGTATCCTTCTAATAACTTGGCAGCGCCAGTGCGTATATAAAACGTATAAATAAAATACGTGCACACTGACAGTTGTTTTAGGCTTAACATCTTAAAACTAACGTCTTGCTGTTACGTAGTACACACAAAACACTTAATGGTTAAAATCACAAGAAAAACTTCCGTAGTACTTAGTAATTGATCTGCAACGATGTTCTATTTTCGCAAACCATTAACGCCTACCTTAAGAAGTATTACTATGACGTCACGACCAAGAGTTACTATCGTTTTTGATAAAACAAACATATGTCATGTTGGTGACTATTATTATACGATGCGTAGGGTGTTGCAATAAAATGACTTTACATTCTAGTAATTACTGACTAAATAATATTTGTGACGTACAATATGCCATACCTTATCGTTTACAACAGCATAAACCGTGGGTTTTCACTTTTTCGTTACTAAATTTAGCATACGTCAATTATCTGATAGCTTTGGTCAAATATGGAAAACTGTAATTTATTTTGTATGAGTGACATAATATACGTGGCGGAAATGTATGCATTATGTGTTTGATTAAGGGATTAACCATGTATTTAAAATGTGAAATGTCAAATCTTGATTTACCAGAAAAGTGAAATTGTTTAGTATAATTTGGGCTTCAATTTTATCATAATTCCCATTAACAGATATGGACCAATGGGCCTCAGCGACGGTGCTCGGCGTAAAAACGCAACCCGAGAAACGACATCGACGTTAAAAGCGTGGCTTAATGAACACAGAAAGAACCCTTACCCAACTAAAGGAGAAAAGATCATGTTAGCTATTATTTCGAAGATGACGCTAACGCAGGTATAACTTTACTTTAAGACACTATAAGTCAATATTTTTACCTAAAATTATTAACTTTTCGACGAAAATAATTTGTTTTACGTCACAGGTTTCGACCTGGTTCGCAAACGCGCGTCGTCGATTGAAGAAAGAAAACAGAATGACTTGGTCTCCTCGGAACAGATGTGGGGAAGAAGAGAATGAAAGAGAAAGCGATGAGGAAGAAAGAGGAGAAATGAGAGAAGGTGAGAGATTTTATATTTTGCATTTTTGCAACAAAATTTTGTTTAAAATTTCACCAGAAAGTGTTTTTATTATTTGGAATTAAATGCCCACTAAACACGTTAATCGGACGTCGACACATGTAAGTAATCGGACGTCGACACATGTGTTAACGTGCAACATATTGTACCTTATATGTTAACTGTGATTAAGCTCACGCGAGTTAATTCATCATGGAATGGCAGGAGTGGCTGCAGGACATCATATTACACTGTGGTGCACATGCACAGCGTGTGCGTGTTGTACACGCGGGTGTTCCAATGAAAATAGGTAGCAGCTCATAAGATAAGTCGAATTGGATCTCGAGACTTGTTAGGTTCGACATACGGTTGTGCTCCCTGATCGCGGCTTCTCGCGTTACAAGACTGCTTCCCCATTGCATGACATTATTGTGACGAAACAGAGCCGATGTACTTTGCCTCATTGTGACAAACATTGCAGGAAACACAGTAATCGCGCCATATCCTGCCCGCATGTTCGCGTGTTCGCGCTGCAGCAATACATGATTGTTGCGTCACAATAATCGTGAACTTAAAACTTCTAATAATACGCCGACCTTCGCGATTCATGTGTTCGTGCTGATGGAGTTGTTACAATCGCGTGACAACTTCTTGCACTTTGGGTTCGTGCCAATTGCTTTACGTGTCAATACCTTGTAGCAGGTTATCGCGACTTGTAGAAGGAAAGTCATGAATTCCGCGATAGGCGCTAAAACTACACATTGTGACGTCATAAGAGAAACGCTTTGATATGTTGCTACATTGTCGCTCGTTAGTTGTGAAGCAATAATCGCGGCAATTCGCGCTTTATTTCGATGCTATACAGCTGTTTTCTTGTAGACAGTATTGTTACGTCACATTACTACTGCGAAAACGCGACGTAGTCGGAAGAGATTTCTCGAAAACAAGTTTTTCCGGTGGCAGGTTTCGTCTGAGAGGTATCACGCGAACTTATAGGTGCAATCCGACCCCGTGACACAAGTTCAAAACATATATCCTTCGGTTCAAACCTGTAGTAATTTCGCCGCGGTTGAATATTTTGAGCTAAGGAACTATTTGGCCCCACGTGGAATAAAAACAGGACTTTATTTAAAATTTAAGGATACAATTAAGACAAAAAATGCTCGTTACGTCATTAATGACGTCATTTTACATTGCCGCTTCCAAGCGTTAAAATTTGTCAGGTTTTCATTCCCACGTTTGTCAGAAGAGAACACGATAGCGACCGGATTTGTCGCGAACACCGATTTACCGGCGTTAATTATGTTGTAATAATGACTCCTTGTCGTAATAATGGTAATTCTCTGTCGCATCTGTCGGAGTCGCGACTTCCCGAAAATCGAAACCGCGATTCGATTGACGAAGTCACGTGGTGTTCATTCACACGAAGAAACTGCTGTGACGTCACAATCGCGGTAGGATACCTGCGCAAGCAATGATTGTCACGTAAACAATTATACCGATGCAGCAACAGCGGCTGAAAATCTAATTGAGGAATTTTCGATTCCATCTAGAGTTACATCCCTGTGACAGCAGGATCTGTTTTGCAGGAAACGTTATTTCCTTAATCTAGCGCTAACACGCGGCAAATAAACGATCCGTATTTTTCCCGCAGAAGGGAATTCCCCGAACGAGATGAGACGAACCGAGCCACGTGACAGCGACAACAGTAACCCGGGTTCGAATCTCAGCGGAAGCAACTCTGATCTTGCTTATCAACGTCACCAGAGGGCGCACCAACAACAAATGTTCCTACGTCATCTTGCCTCTCTACCGCCGCACCTGCGACCAGTCGACCCCTTCCGACACTTCCAGCTTCACAACCAAAGACTCGCAACTCAGGGGATGCACCTACTACCGGGAAATTCCCGCTCCAACGACCACGTCGGTGCGCTGAAGCATGACCAACAACGAAGGAGCAGTTTAAGCTCTCCCTCGGCATCCGCATCGAGCTACGACCGATCGCCGTCACCTGTTAATCAACCACGTAACTTCCGCCCGCCACCCCCCCTGAACCAGATTACGTCACCATCCAAATCGCCGTCGCATCGATTCCGCTTCTCTCCCGAACCAACAGAACGCGGCTCTGATGAGGAGAACAAGAAAACCGAAGCCCGCGACTCCAAAAAGGAAAAGATTTGGTCGCCAGTCTCGCTTACCGAGACCACTGATAAACCACGGAGTATCACATCCCGAGATTCCCCACCTACCCCACGTCACACAATAGAAACCCCTGTAGGAAAATCCCCTCCTAACCCACTGGCTGTTGCCCAAGCTTGGATGGAGGAATACCAGCGCCACCTAGCAACGAGGAGCCCCCAACTTCTAGCTTCGACGTTGGCGTCCATTGCCGCAAAAAGGGGATCCTCTGGGGGATTTCCCTTTTTGCCCTTCCAGTCGGGTCCCCAGTCGGCCGTTTCTCTCACGTCACGAATGGAATCCATGGAGACGTCACGTGATGATGACTCTCTGACGTCAGACACGGAAGCTGGGCCTAACTTGCGTAAGTTTTAACATCTTTATTACGTTATAATCACAGCGCTGAAACGCGGATACTGATGCAAGACGCGGACAATCGAAGTTGCCGCTGTTTCCAGTGGTATCAGTTTACAGGATAATGGGACTCGCTTTAAACAATCGGCTTCTTAGGCTTCCGCGCCCGACTCGGGAAATTATGCATTCATAACTCCTCATGTGGGCGCGGTATAACAATGCACCGCGATCCTACGCGAAAATACTTTGTCGTGTTTTCGGGGTCTGTCGCGGTTTCAAATTTAACCGATTCACGCCAGACAATCCCCTTTATTTGTTCATTAATCGCCTTACACGTTTTGATGTGACGTCACAATACACTTGATTGCCTCATAGCACGTTTTTTTCAACTCTTGCAATCACTATGGTCTGTTACGTAACAATTAAATTTGCATTGTTTCACTTTGTTTATAGCTATGAATCTATCAAAGAACAAAGATCGTGGTAACCATAGCAATGATGACGTACCCCTCGTTATTGATGACGTAGAAAGAAAGCCACTGATGCGATCAATTGTTGCAAGCTAAAGGTAATTGACAAAAAAACAAATCTAAAATCGCGAGATCGCACCCGCTGCCCATTAACCATATAAGCACGTTTGCCGTTTAACCGACACATTTATTATTTAATAATATCCAATTATTACGTCACATTGAACGATTATGAAAAGGATTGGAAGTTATGAAATCAGTTCCGCCACAGTCTTCGTTTATTTACGTAACAATGAACGTTGTGATAACATAACGACGCCGGTGCGGGTTCGGCGCGATTTCGCTTCAATAGCAAATCGATGCTGAGCGACTGGCGCTTCTAATTGGCTGCTTTGTCTATCACGTGGGTATATTTATTCAAATTTATGGTATTCGTTTTCCTGATGCGAACAAATAGCGAAAGCGTGGTTTAATTATGACGTCACAAGCCGTCTTGTTTCCTCATAATGGCGCCAAAACCAACCGGAAGTAGCATACTGCTCTTCATTGTTGCGTAACAAACGAACTTGTTAAAAATTCAATAAAGTTCGGATATTATTAAAAACGATTTTTACGCGAAGTTGCTCGTGCGTGTCGTTACGCTACGCTTCGCTTAGCATGGCTCGCTTTGCGTGGGGTCGCCATTGTGACGATTTAATTACATTGTTACGCAATCATGAATTTGTTTCAATCAGATTTCCGCCATGTAATATTGTTTTGTCTTTTTCAGAGATTCGATTATGACGTAAGAATCTGTTCTTTATAGAAGAAGTTGTGACACCAACACCAGACACTCTATGACGTAACACTTGTGTAAAGATGCATGTGGAAACAATGTAAACGGCGCGAAAATCGCGATTGTTTATTTGACTGAACAGTTGTTTATCGTGTGTAGTTCCGCATGAGGGACTTCCCCACACGAACCTCTAATTAAAATCCGGATTACTCGATGTTATTGTTATTCGTTTGTGTCGAAGACAATGAAATTCAATATCCGGTCGGACACGTGACTTTTATGGCGTCTGAACTAAAATCTTTTAAACTTTATTAATTATTTCAATATAACCGAACAATACCAGATAACTGTTAGCAAAATTGTTTTTGCCGGAATGTTTTGCGGATTACGACAACTGCCATTTTCCTTTGTTGCATACAAAGAGTTCAATCGTTTGTTTCATTTAAATGTAAACAGAATAATAAGCATCTGCAAATTGGTGCTTTGCCACGTCACAATATCTATTATGTATTCCAGAACCTAATAAGTTCATTTTTATTTTACCGGATATGACGTTTCAGTAGCCCTATATGTGTATCGTGACGTCATTAATTGGATTTCGTTTTTATTTGGTTGATACAGGTCTGTTCCATTACGTCGATGACGTCATGTTATATGTTGATGACGTCATGCTAGTATTTCCCACTATTAAGTTCTGTGCTATGATTTCTCGTGTATAGCTTTGCCACTGTTTTAATGACGTAACGTACCCATGATGTGACAGATGACGTCATTGGGTCGTGACGTGTGCGCTAGTAACGTAGATGTGCAATTTACTCCTCATGTTATAACTGGAGTCGTGGAAGCCGGGAAATAAAATGTCGATGATGATAATGGCCATTGTTTTAAAACAAACAAACAATACTTGATAGTTTGACTGCTGATTTAACTCATGCATCACAATCAGCATCGTGATTTAACAATGGAACTCACAGTTGATGATTTATGATTTCTATGCAAGGAAACTGTCATATAAAGTATCAATCCGCTAGATGCGCCACGTGTTTCCGGTGTTAACTAAACAAGACCAAGGTTTAAAATAAATAAGTTACATACATGGATTCTCTACTTTATTACGTCACAATACTTAGAAACACAAGGTGTAGATGTCCATTATGACGTAACAGCGTAATATAATGAGACCATCCTAGTTGCCCCAATGTTACGTAAAAATATAAAACAGAGTCCATCTATTGTATAAGATACAGCGCTTTCCTCTAGCCCAAAGGTTTACGGAAGACACGGCAATTTTTCTAACCAAGTGGTGCAATATGTGCCACCACGTTACATACGTGCCGACTTTAAAGAGGGCACGAGGTGTATTAAACAGAACACCCGTGTTGTAACAACAGCTGTTCACCCACGCTAGGATAAAGCAAGTTATTTTCATTCATTCTGTATAGTTCTCGTGCATACGCGAAGTCACAAAGTAATGAGACTTTCTGTAACGACGTAATATATAAACAAAAAGTAAAATTACATCGCATATACAACAATAACGATATTAATTAGATTTTATGTTGTCACGTGATATTTGCTTTTCCCACGCCGCTAAGATCAAACCGTGTCGAAATGTCCGAACACATGTACCTTACATGGCGAATAAACCAACGACATAAGTCCGCACTTCAGCACAGACTTACTTCGTTGGTTTATTCGCCATGTTAGAGACATGTAAGCGCACCGGTCGATTTTACAGTGTATTCGGCATATGTTCACATTAACTACACATGTCCATTTGTCGTTACATCACGCGCACCCTTGTTTTTATAGAACAAACATTTGCGTTTCACTGTCATGACGTCACTAAAAACAACTTCAAATCGCGTGATTTTCATCTTACATACGTCATAAAAGTTTCATAAAAGTTTCGAAGATGGGACACTATTTCATTTGATTTTTTCGTCCCGTTAGGTAGTGAACATTCGAAGAATTATAGAAAAACGTATCTTTACAACTCCCATAGACCGTTGTTAATTGTTTAAAACACGATCAGGATACTTGGATATAATATGTGCTAAAGGCGTCCCATCTTCCCAACCCTACTATAGTAAGTTTGGGATAAGATGGTCCACATTTTCATTCTCTTTATTGTTCCATTTAGTAGTAATTAAACCATATTACAGAATTATATAACCAAAACGTCTCAGCTCTAAAACATTATTGTTAATTAACAGAACACGATTTTGGGATGGTTCGTGCCAACGTTATCCATCTTACCCACAGTGCTATGGTAACACGCGACTCACAGACGGTAAACGAATTATTAATTTTAGAATTAGGATTGTTAAGTAAAATAGACAAATCAAACAGATTTCAGGACGAGTACTTTCTCGAAAGATTGATTGTTTTTATAGAAGCACTTGCAAAGCCATTGTTCGTTAACAATTGAGCGACCACAACGTCATAATGCTTATTAAACAGTATCTCATCAATGGTCGCTTCGAACAAATCGAAGAAAAGTTGTTTTTTCACGCTTTTATGTTGAACCGTTGTCGAATAACAAACGGACCAGGCTTTATTAGATAAATCGCGAAGTTCTGAAAGATAATTGTGTTGTCATAGTAGATAGTACTTGATGTACACTTTCATTTCACGCTTCGATAGTTTCCAAGTGACGTATAACTCATAACAAACGCTGTTGTTCTAAAACTTTCCAATATTTTAATCAAAACCCCCCTACTGTAATAAAACAACTTGTTACGTCACAGAGGCATGCTTGGAGTGATACGTTGCAAAATAAGTCACCGCGACGGATAGCATCTAACCGAAGTTTCGATGCAGTGACAAAAAAACCCGACGAAATGACCGATTTCCTCATTATTGTAACAAAGCGTGTACAACAATCGCCTACATCACAATCAGTCTCAGTTACGTAATAATTACGATTAGGAAAATGAGGCGCGAGCGTTTTTCGAAAAAGTGAATTAGCATGGAGGCTGCAAGCTGGTTGCATAATATGTTAAATAATCGAGTTCGCGCGATCCATTGTTCGCAGATTGAGTTGTTTGTTACGTAATAATCATTAAACAATGGTTAAACAAAACCTATTTCACCTCTGACCCCTCCCAGATGCTACGCTACGTCATAGGTCGAAGGTGAAATTTTAGACCCGGGTAAGCTGCGGAGTAATGTAATTAGACCCTTTGACGCCGTGGTATTCCTCCGCGGGATATGGGTTTAACATATGCTACAAACCGCTTGGTTACCACACATATACCCAAATCAAATTTTCGAACCCTGTGTCATGTATTTCACAAAAATGATTTACAATCGATCGTAACAATCGCAATTGTGACGTAACAATCGTACATTTCAAATTAAGTTTTTAAAAACCTCTTGTGCTGTCGATCACGTGACGCTTATTTGTTTTGGCATGGGTTTGTGACGTCATACTGATTCCCACAAATACACTATGACCTCTCAAAAATAGAAATTTTAGAATAAACGTGTTGACATTGGCTCAGAAATATTAACCGTGACCTCTGACCCCAAGGTGAAAGGTCACCTGCCCCCTTTGATGTCCAGTTCTTAAGTGACCCCTATTGTTCCCATTGTTGTAACAGCGCAACAGACCGAGGAACAATTATCTGCGAAAATCATTTTCGCGTCGAGTCCCAAATATTTCATTGTCTATTTTTACGTTTTTCCTAATTATTCGGGGTAAGTTGGACACTGTTGGTATATAATATTCCATGTTTTCTAATCGTGTTTTTAACATTTAACAACGCTCTTTGGCAGTCGTGAGGACACATGGTTGTACGAATTCTTTCTTCACTACCGAATGGGACGATAAAAAGGAATGAATGAACCATCTTACCCCAATCTATTACACACAGTGATTGGATATAACAATAAAGTTTTAAACGATTAAAACATCAGGAAATGGTAGTTTTATTTATTCTGGCCATCCCATATTAATTGGAAATAGATTACGACAGCGCAATAACAACACATCTAAAACGTTTTTTTTACTGGTTATTTTTTTGTAATAAAATTCCCATTAATGATGATTTTACAACTTCGCAATATACGGTATGTCGAATTCCAACATTACCTTATTATTCTTTACAAAACAAATCGACTAAATATTCTTGAAATAAATAAAGGGCAAGGTCTCAATCCTTAAATAGCACAAGATTAAATTTCGGACAAGATCGTATTTTTATTACTGGCGGAAAATTCTCACAAGGACCAACTTCCTGTCTACTGTGGTTCATTGTAAATCACACACGGGTCGTTTGCAAGCCTTGTTTCGTCACACAGTCCTTCCGTGTCGTCACAACCACCATGTGTACACATAAACTTAAGAAAACGTCAAATAAAAAAGCAATTCGCAGAAGATTTAGTTCAGGATGGTTTCAAACCATAAGTAGCAGCCAGCAATTACATCTCCGCTTACAAGACGCAACTTGTAGCGTCCTCTCTCTACAAAGGACTTTACAAGTACCTGGGGCTAACTAAACACGCGGTTGTAACCCCGCGGGGTCACGCATGGGTCGAATTTCACCCACCAGGCCAAAAGCCCGTGTCCTATCCGCGCTCGACAAAACCAACTTAGATTTTGAGCAAAACTTTCAAAGAATTTTACCGAGTCTCCTGCGTGAAATTCATTTAACTTCGGAAGAATACTACAACGAATGACGTAAGAGGCCATGACGTCACTATGATTGACACTTAGTCGGTGGCCGTTAGCGAATGGATGATATTTATTACGAAACAATTAACCAGTGATCAGTTGCTAAGCAACCCGAGATGTTGAATTAAACTCGTGGGAACTATGAGCGAACAATTGATTTTGTTTGTGAAACAATTCGTAAAATTTCTTTTAAAATTAAAATCCAAATTCCGCAAAAACAAAGACAAAAAATTCTAAAATTCTTGGCCGCGATCTGTATTTTGTGACATTATGACGTCGCAAGGATGTATTCTTTTGGAATAATCAACTTTATGTCGTATATTTCTAACTAACACCTGCGCTCTTGTTATATTTACACGCGAGGTGGGCCCAGTGGTGTTCAAACAGCAGATTACTTGTTTGCGGATTATCCACGGGTGTTGTAAACCTTAGGTGTAAGCCTTGTTCGAGTGATGGATCTACCCCGAGCAAACAGCGGGAACCCAAGCCCCTATTCCCCGCCGATGAAAACAAAAGACCCGAGGTGTTGGTTTAATCCCATGCGTGGGTTTTAGTGGAGAATGGCCGCACGAAATTCGGTAATTAATAACGACAAAGGCAAACGACAGGTTGAAACATCACCACCGGGTTTGGAAGACCGGTAGCCCGCAGTTTCTACTTAAAAGACCCGAGATTCGTTTTCTATTTGCGTATGGTGAATATTGTTAGCGGAAGAGTCCACACAATGCACGGCAGCTGTTCAATTGTTGCTCCATTCATACATAACAAATAGGGAGTCGAATCCGTAGTTATTACACGAAATTACGACCCAATTGTTTTTACAAGTGTTCAGTAGCGCTGTAGCGCATGTGGGAAATAGGAAAAGCAGCAACCGCGAAACAGACAATGTTATTTCATGCGAGAAAAGCGGATTCGCATCAGAATTTGGAAATATTTGAACAATACATGCGTTAACATTGGTTCGAATCTGATCGACATTTGCAGTCGTTGTATTTGCAAGAGGGATGCCATATTAAAAAAATCCGTGTAGTGTTGACCATTTAAAAACATAAACGATAAAGAATCATTAATTATGACGTCACAAGTGAACAACGATGACGGACAATCAAGTGTCTGGAGTGACGTCACAACAACGTTGTCAGATCGCCGCGGTTTTCAGTTCAGATCATCCGTGACGTCATCGAAGCGCGTCGTATCCACGCGAGAAAACACGGGTAGAAACACGTAGTTCGGATTGAAGATGTCATCGCTTCTACTATCGCGGTTTCTAGACGCCTCGTCGACTGAATGTTTTCGGCGGAAAAGTAAAAATAATTTCGGAAAAGTTAAAAACTTGTCATCGGTGGTGATAAAACCGAGCCGGCTTATGACATAACAAATACGTAACAAGGCCCATTATTTACGACACGATGACAGCTTACTTGGCCCTCGCATTCTGCCCGATCTAATGGAGCGTGGCGAACTGTGGTCTTGTTTTATTTTATTTCTATGTTGAAAAACATAATTTGTGTTTTGGGAAACAAAATTAGGCGAAAAATCCGTAAATAATCCCGAAAAGTTTAAATTTGCGGAACCAATTGTGCACTTTTTACACAAATTAAAGACAGGAAGATGTTCTATTGTTTGACCACAAACGGCATTATTACGCGGCAGTCACGCTGTTACTAATTGTGGCGAAACAATCAACACATTACTCTGACATTGTTTATTTGTTTGGTCTCGCGTTCCGTCGATTTAAAGACCAGAGTGGTAACATAGGGGCAACGACCGCCGAGCCCCAATTTGGGCGAATTATGACAATGCCCCACACGACGAAGGGGTTTCCCCTAAATACAGAATGGTGAAGGAAAATATTATTTTAAAGGTTGGGTAACCGGTCCCAACGGTCGTTATGATGTAACAATCATAGGGGAAAGTAGATTGTGCTGAAATAAACGGGTTACTTATAGAAAGTTATGGTAACGGAAAAATGCCTTTATGACATCACAATGTTGAATTCTGTAATATCAATCAACACCTTTATAAAAAATGGTCAACAAACAATGGATTTTTCATCTATTGTTACGTCACACGGATAGTTACACATGTCGACTCGCTATTGGTCGATTTGTCAATTTACAGACGTTCGGTACAAAAGTGATTGTTCGTTCATAAACCTGGATTTTTATAAGACAAATAAACTGACATACAGCTTTTGTGACGTCACAACGCTACCGGTTGGCAGCTCGCGAAATCTTGTTCGGTTGAATTTACGTGACATCACAATGACACTTGTTATATCACAAATAAGGCAGGGCAGGCTTTGTTCGTTTTGAATTTATAGAATTCATTTCACGTAAACGCGATTTAATAACGACGCGGTTTTTCGGAAAACATAAATTTAATTATTCTATGCGCGCGCTGCCAACGAAAATGTTATTCTTTAGTGGATTATTACTTGCATGTAACAGACAACTGTGACGTAACAAGAAGGAACAAAGAATAGGCGTCGGGTTCGATTCGCGTCGATTCGGAAAAAAATTAAAATTTTCTAATTTCGAGTCCAATCGCGGTTGTCAATTCGAAATATCCGGACGACGTTGGCGACGAGTCGCGGCGGGACCGACTCGCTTCATTTCCGGCGGAACGAAAACAAACACCCGACCCATGCGGGGCGACAAGCCCAAATGTTATGAAATTCCACGCGGTTTAGTGAACACATCCGTAAATTGGGTTTTCCGCAACTTTTGTGAAGCAACAAACGTCTACACTCTCCGGATTTCCGAAAAAGGCAAAGTTTCGCTTCTGCGCGTACAGCTGCGAAATTTGTTTACACGGAAACTATTAAACCTCTTCTTGAATACAGTTACAAAAATGAGATTAATTTAAACAGCAAAGGAGGGAATTAGCGGCAAAACAACAGTCATTAAAATCCCAACGGAAAATATAATTCAGTCATAAAAAGCGTGGCTTCGAACCCAATAATAATTCGAAACGGATCTAGGCTGTAATTGTTTTGAAAAGTACAAGATACTATATACAAATATTTAAGGTAAAAATAAAAAAATTCAACATAATTTAATTAAAAAAATGCAAGCTAAAACACGACAAATCTCTACTCCCATCCAGCGGATAGATATTGTTAGACATTTTAACGAAAACAACCTTTTAGACTTAGACACTTTATGCCAGTTCTTAATTTAAATAACGGCTTATTTACTTTACTTGTTCGCGATGGCTTTTTAAAATTTACGAGTCGGTTTATTATTACAAACAATAGCGCAATATGTCATTGTTTAATATTCGATTCTTAAGTGTTTTAAAAAGATCGCGATTTCGTTTTGAAGAATTCACATCTGTAGCGTCTATTATGATACAACTGTGACGTGATAAAAGGATCTGTGATTCTTGTTTTGACGAGCAGAAAGATATTCGTGCACCTGGTTAATTGTGACGTAACCACTCTGTTTATTCGGTCATCACACAGAATACGAGATCACTTTGATAGCTCGTTTCCATGCCAACCATTTATTTAGTTAACAACGGTTATTCTGTCATTGTGTTGTTATTATTGTGATGTAACAAACGACTTATTACGCAACAATCTTAATTGGCGGTGGGATATTAGAACAATTGTGACGTAACAATGCACTAGAACCAAAGTTCCGATGATTATGACGTAACACTTTTCATATTTTAATAAAGACGACAATAACATAATTATGACACAATAAACAACTTAGCAAGGATGTCACTCAAGAGCGTTGTACAAATATTGAAGTTGTATTAATATCTCATAAACATCCACAACTTTATACCGCAATCGCGTATTATTCATTGTTGTTTAATCGATGTCGTTTTACTATATATCGCGAACAAATATTTAGATTCGAATTCAGTTAAAAAATCAAAGTCGTTGAACGACATTGTCTACCTCTAGAATCACTGATTAAACAAATAAAACAACAATGGCTCGTTATTACGTAACAAAAGGAATAATGTTTACTTTTAGATGATACAGCGGTTAAGTTGTTGTGATTTCTATTGTTATTATTTTATTTCTATGCCGGTCACCTGCGGTGGACACCAGACACGGGGCAACAATGAATTTATAAGATTTTTTAAAAAGAACATTGCGTGTAACGAGTTTTTAAACGATTGTTGCTATGCGACCAATAAACAAACGGTTTGTATCTATGTGGGTGAGGTATTGCAGCAAGCCTTGAAACCTGAGATTCAGGACAAAGATAGACCCACTATCCCAAAATGTTGGAAACGCATTTATTGCAATGAAGACAATTTTAATGCAAACAGAAAAGGATTGCCGGAATTGCAAGGTTTAATTTTGAAAATATTTACCCTCAAAATTTGTTGCCAAATATAGAAATAGCATAAAATTATAGGGACGCCATTCCACATTATGATTGTATTGACTTATGGCGTAAAACTTGTGGATTGTTTAGAAATGGTATGGCTGCAGCTAAGGTGTCGGAAGCACTTAC
This sequence comes from Ciona robusta, assembly GCF_009617815.1. NCBI lineage: Eukaryota > Metazoa > Chordata > Ascidiacea > Phlebobranchia > Cionidae > Ciona > Ciona robusta. Next base: position 2,064,098 of record NC_143245.1, on the reverse strand, counting down.
TGTAAATCTTCGCGAGCGTGTGTGTTGTGTTTGTGATGTCATAATAGCGAGGAAAAATGGCGCGGTCGAGGTTGGTACATTGAGATCACGTGACGCGTGAAAAATATGGATAAAATCAACTAAATGCACTTAGCACCGGGAAATATAACATTTCTATGTTTTGACACGGTACAGTGACCGCATAATCTAACACGAGATCATGAGAACGATTGACACGTCATAATAGTCCAGTTTCCTGCTTCTATACAGTTAAAAATTAGCTCGTCTCCGTGAAAAAGGACAAACCAAGAAATGGTATCGACCAGCGTAAAAAAGTTGTTTTACACCCTTTCCGTATAATCAACGACACAATCTGCTTTGTTATCTTTTGTCGCGTCGTTTTAAAACACAGTATTCGTATAAATAGAACTGGAACCAATTTAGGCGAATTTCCGTCGGAATTTTACGAAAAAATACGTTTTCTCGCATTTGAATTGCCATTAATAACCGGCCCACAATTTGAGAAACACGCGTCCCTTAAATTGAATCGGCTCCGAGTTTGTTGTTACAAGTGAAAAAGATGTAGCCCCTGGTAATATTTAGTAGGAGCTCAAATATTGAGCAAAATAAACAAACCCGAAAACACCTGCTGTCCGGGAGCCGTGTTTTTAAACCCGCTACAGTTTCGGCTGCTGAGAGGCTATAATCGTTCAAGCGGAAAGCTAATTTCTCTGAAGACTCAAAATTTTCGATAACCACTTGTAAAATAACAAAAGATTTCGCAAAATCTTGTTGTTTCAAGACAATTGAAAGAACTTTCGCGCATTAAACGATCGAGAAGCAGCGATACTTGAGATATGGAGGACTCGAACACATGAAATCGGATTCTTCAACCTCACCAGTTACCACAATATTGCTTCCTCTGATGTTACACGTTACAATGGCTATTCTGTCGTCACACACTCGTGCTGAGGCCGTGACCTCTGACCTCTTGCTAAATTAACCGTGACATAATCGTGACTTCACAGTACATTTGACGATTTTAGACAAAAAAAGGCCGAAACGTGGAAGCAAAAAAACGAATATTTTGCAAAGTTGAAAGACGTGTGTTGCTCACAGATTACACTGTGACGTCATACAACGAATCGCTCAAATAATTTTTAAATTAAATTTTCCCCGGTTCAAATTGTTGGGAAAGTTTAGTGCCAGTAATTCACGAACAATCGTGATTGTTTTTGAGATAATGGGGCATTATGACAGGTACTGTGATGTCACATACACCACGACGTTTACTTAATCTGTAAAACCAATCAAAACACGTGTTCTCTTCACACGCCCTTGTCATTATTAGTGGTTTATTACGTCACAAAGGTTAAATGCAGATGCGCAGTTCGTTGTAAGGTGAAAATTTAATTAATTTTATTTTTGTGCCTTGAATTCTCTGAGACGACACAGTAAGAGATTGTGACGAAACAGTAGGTATAGGAGACGAGGTGACATAAGGATCCGGAAAATCGTGAAATCGCGTTGTCAATTACGACGATATTTCCGCAGCGGTTCTGTGGTTTGTTTACATGATACCAGATCTCGTCCTGGTCGACGCCTGGTGCCGTATCTTGAGCGCCATCTCGCGGTTGTGTTTATCGTCATGGATCAAAATGCTCTTTGTTGTTGTGGTAACCAATAGCAACGATAACATGTCAACGAAAATTGATCAAAAATGGGAGAAACAGAAAGGGCAAGTTCGAATTTTTGATCAAATCGGGGTAAGTGAGGCAGCATTCGTTTATTACAAAAGAAACAACTGTTATTGTTGCAGAAAAGGAGCCAGTCGCGTATTGTTCGACAAAAATACATTGGAACACCCGATAGTCAAAGTAACAACGATTTTAATGCCTTCAATGATGTAACAAGTAAAACGCGAAAATCGCGTCAATTGATAGTTCGCGGTCGCAGCGTTGTTTTGATTGGTGATTGGGTGACTGGTATCAGCGCTTGCGATCGCTAAATCGTTTATGTAATCGTTCCGTGGTCGACCTTGGGAAATTGAGCACGGTTTGGCGGGTTATCGGAGCTCAGATCGCCGCAGATTAATCTGCAATTGCCGACGGGTAGCAACAACATGAACGAACATGCTCATTTTGGTAATAGCGCTATTCGGCTAATCTCAACTAGGGCGTTCCCGCGGCTCGACTCGTCAGGCACGTTGCGAGGGCGATCGAAGCCATAATCGTGACTGCTACTTCTGGGAAAACATGCTAGCGCGTGCGAAGATGCAAAAACAGATTTTTTATTTTATTTCTCACGGATTTAATTTTATGTAAAAAGTTAAGTTCGGAATTTGCTAAAAAATTATCAAATTTGTTTTTGAATTAATAGATTGAATATTTACCTATTCCATAATAACAAGTTTTCCAGCGCAAAAAACACTGGGCTAGCGTAACGTATTTTCGGTTCTTAAGTTGGCGTGTTTTAAAATTCAAATCCCAATAAAATTAAGTTAAATATATGAAAAAAAGCCACTGGATATGCATAAATTATACCACAATATTTGAATGTAGCGTTTTAACAAATACACCACTGTTTTAAGTACACAAAAGGTGAAATTCAACACAGTTTATCATTTAGATTCAAATACACATGCCAATGACGTAATATAACGTAGTTGGTATTTTGGTTTGAAACAGTTAAACCCGTGTTAAAATAACATCGAACATTAAACAGGAGTTGTTATGTGGATTAAACAAGAGCTTAAGAAGTTTATTAATTTCTACAACTAAAATCCGATTAAACCTGTGTTAGTTATAAATAAGACAAGTCATTTGACCGGGTCGTCTGGTATTCGAACCCAGGTGTAGTGATAATCCATGGGATTATATGCAAGACACGACTTTTAGAGGATGCTTTGGTTTTGTGTTCTTAGAATGGAAGATACGTGGTTCACGCCCCGCCACAGGTATTTGTTATTTCCGCGCTACGAAAAGCGTAACTAATTGTTCGTGAACAATGAACAAGCGATTTATTAAGGGTGATTGTCGTTGTTATATGACGTAATAATCAGACGGCGCAAAATTTACAGAATGCTGTAATCCCCTTGTGACATAACACGGGAGAAACAATTCGCTAAAATCTTGCGCATCTTTCAAGTTCAGTTCACCCCGCATTTATCAACCATCTGGTGTAAACGATTTACCGGACGAAGGTCGCATCCGTTCTAAGGTGACAGGTTGTTTATAGGACTTAGATGCCAGCATAGATAAGCTTGTCACGTCATATTGAACTTTGTGAAAAAACAAGGCACGTGCCGGCCATGTAAAAGCGTTCAATTACAAAAAAATAAACTTTAACCTCTTATGACGCAACAATAACGATTAATACAAACAAAAAACATTGCAGTTGGGGTTTATGAACGCATAAGACAATTGTGACGTCAGTGAAACTTGGCTCCGTGAAATTGTGACATAACAAATTGCATTCTAATTAATAAATAAATATCTTCATTTAAATTTAATAGTTTATTATTTTGTCGTTTACAAAACTATTATCGTGACGTTAACGTTAGGTGGCGTATTCCTTATAACGAGTGACTAATTGTGACGTCATAGAAGCTCTTAGATCACAAAAGCATGCCGAAAATTTATACAAACCGCATTGTGACGTTGCAAACTGGTTCAATATACGCTCGACCCCACGACACAGCGTTATTACAACAACACAAGATGAGATGACATGTAGGCGACTGGTACCACGGAACACAAGGTTAGATTTCATGCAAGATAGTTTCAACAAAACTGATATCGTGTTTAGGTCTCGGTCGTATCGGCATGTTTTATCAATGTCGGACGATTCGCCAAAAAAGATCACGACCTTGGATATATAAGGTTGTTTATGCTTTACATTATCATCAGGGTATAAATCTGGCGGATCTTTAAATAAACTGAAACAACTTCGATCGTCAATCTTTTCATCGTTACCAACATACGATGATTCGACAACTACTGAATCACGTGGTTATTTGTCACTCAGCCACGTTCTAGAACCACGATTTCCAAATATGGTCAGATGAGTAACATAAATGAATTACATTTTTATCCCATTGATAACGAAAGTAGGAGTAACATACAAAAGACAGGAGTCGTTATTTTATTATTATGAATTAAACAAAAGTACAAAACTTATTTCGTAACGCTATGCCCGTCCCAGCCCATAAACCCAATAATTTAATAAAAAAACATTTTAATTCAACAACATGTAAGTTATAATCGGAAACAAATATACGTAACAAACCAGATTATATTTCCATATCCAGATTGGGGTTACTTTCGGTCAACCGGGAGTCTATGTTCGTAACTTCCGGCCCGGTTGACTGGCGTGGAGACAATCAGGATACTGTGACGTCATAATAAAACAAATCGAAATCGCCAAAATTTCAAAACAAGATTTTATTATTTTCGCAACAAACAGATTTTCGAAACGATTATGAGATAAAACCACGCACAAAGATGTATTCTTGGTGTTAGATTACGACGCATTTTATTTAAATAATGTGATGTGAGAGGCCAAGCTTAGTTGAAGATGAATAAAACTTCTTTTATTTGGAATGTTTTACTTTTTTAAACGTTTGATATTATTTAAGCTCACCCCCAGTATTTTAGTGTAAAATACCTTACGGTATATTATAATACAGTGGTGTAGCAGATACGGTATAGCAGGGGAGGATGGGACACCTTACATTCTATTTTCTCGTTTTATTTGGTAGCAAACAAAGAACATTCAAAGAATTACATCTCATGACTCCAATAGACAGTTGTTAATTGTTTAAAACACTACCAGAATATTTTGATATTATATGCTTAAGGTGTCCCATTTTCCCCACGGTACTGCATATAAAAGCGAGTCTTTCGCGATCGTGATCTGACCGTATATCAATAATAAAAAAAAACAATTTTTGTATTCAAAAATTACACTTGTTATTCGATCGGTGTATTTGTTAAGCTTTAAATTGCCGACCGAATTTTGAAATCTTTAGGTGTTCCACTGGTTCGTGTATCACTTGTGATACGAATGGCGAAAACACGCATTCAATGTACCTGCTTAAGACCGAATTAGTGGCAAAGATTAGTTGCAACAAAACGACAAGTTTCCAAACCAGTCGGTTATAACCTGTAATTCCACGTACATTGAAGGTCTGTGATTGTAAATTCTTAATTATCAATAGGACCAATATAGACAATCTGACGGCGTGTATAAAACACGAGGTGTATAAAACAGAACACTCGTGTTATAACAGCCATCTTTACCCCGTCACGCAAGGATAAATAAGTTACTTTTATTTACTCAGTGTTCTCGGAATGGGAAATTTTCTTATTTGAACTGCCTATTTTTTTAAATACCATAAACAACAACTCGACAAATTCTATCACGAATATTTTCCAAGTACGTACAAATTTAAGGCTTTTTAGCGGTCTCACGATTCGTATATTTCGTGGTATTCATGTCTATACTTGTTTGTCACTTCCAAGAACAAAGGTCATTATTACAAAACAACAAAATACCACTTCCTTATCTGACATTTGTAACACACCACATTATGACGTAAAACCTTGCAGCGTTGCAGGCAATCCTTTTTAAAGCACAGCATTTAACGCAAGTTGTTTTTTTGCAATCTATTTTACATTGTATAATTAATTTAAATAAAATATTTTTCACAGTTTCAATCTTATTTTTTACACTTTTTTATGAAAACGTTTAATACAAAGATATATAAAGTAAGTTTTCAGTACACGGTTAACTACCGCACTCTGGTAGCTAACATATAAAATAAAAACAACCGTTAGAAGTCAGTAAAGAGCATTATGAATGCTGAGTTTTAAACGTTTTGATTTTTGGTGCGGGCATAATATCTGGGCCATTGCGCATGTGTCGAAATGTTACTGCGCGTGTGCATAAAGTCAGATTAAACATTATAACATCCAAGACTAAATTTACACAACAGAAGTTATATATAGTAGGGTGGGGGAAAATCACCCTTTTCGTTCTGTTTTCTCGCCCCATTTGGTAGTAAACAAAGAACAATCAAAGAATTATAAAACTATATCCTCACGACTCCCATAGACCATTGTTAATTGTTTAAAACAAGATCAGGATATTTGGATATTAGGTGCTAAAGGTGTCCCATCTTCCCCCACCCTACTATACACAGTGTTGGGTACTAAATATATATTTGAACACTATGAAGTTATAAACGTTTATTATCAAATGAATTGTCTTCCACAATGGCTTCATCCCATGGGCCATGTATGTTGTGTTTATGTGGTTGCATTCGAACTAATAATGCTGGGAAAATAAAAGTTACAGAAACACATGCAACCATGTACATCATGCCCGCTGTCCAGCTGAGGCAAGTAAATAGATACAACACAACCACAGAAGTTATAAGTGTTATCACCCTTAAGTGTCCAGGATAATGCAAAAACAACAAGCGACGTAAAATCGGCCATAAACCAAATATTTGCAGAGCAAGAACAACCGTCATGAAAGTATCTAATGTAGTTTCCAACCTTGATGCTAAACACACGGCCATGAAAACAGACATGTTAAATGAGACTGAGTTACTAACACTCATCCCACTTGAACCATAATCATTAAACACAAGGTGTCCAATGCCCATGAATGTGCTCATGGCGTACAGTGTGTCACTACTTATCGTGTGCGTGAGTGTTCGTAACACAGGGGAAAGAAACCAAGTAAAACACAACAACATGACCCCTGTTTTAAAATCATGAATCACTTGCTTAAGTGTTTGTGATGTCATAATAGAATGTATGTAGTAACCAAGTAACAAAAATTGCAAAGATAAAGTGAGTGCAAGTTTAGGAGAAAACCCACCTTCGGACAAATTCCACCACAAGAGGCAAAAGAGAGACAGAGCGGTAAACTTTTGAGTCAAAACAACGGAAGATTTAACAAGGTCCATAAAGTCATACTTTCGACAAAACCGATTTTTTTCCATTTCACTCAAGAAAGAGACATCAACATAATTGTCAGGAACACCCTGGTCTTCGTATAAAACTTTTCGCCATTTTTGTTCCCCTTGCTTCATCATGAAAACCTGACAATAGACAAGATGTATATCACACTGAGATTCAGTCAACTTTGATTTTTAGATTTTTTTACAAAAATGTATGTATGTTGCCTTGCAGAAAAAACATCAATTTCACAACTGTATCAAAACTGCTACAACAAAAAACTAAACAACATCAACTACAGGATAACTTTTTAAAACTATTCTTCAGTAATACATCCATCATTTAAATGTACCATAACAACTAATAAGTTGAATGGTTAAATTATCAGATGTAATTTAATGGTACAACTTAGATGCTGAGTGCAGTCAATACCCGCTTATATTACAGATAACTAAATATAAAAACAGGCAACAGTTTTATTATTAAAACTATGTGAAGCATGAAGTTAGCAGCCAGATATATAAGAAATTGATTTCAGTTTCCAAAACACAACACATATGTCTATATATCTCAACTATGTAATAAATATAACAAAATATCGCCACTTATCTAAATCTATATTTACTGCATAATATTTTCCTAGTCAAACTGCGACCTTTTCAGTTTAGTGCGCAATATAACCACTGTGTACAAACGTTTTATAAATATCTTTCTTTCCTTGCTATTTTGCTATAAACCCCAAGAAAATTATAAACTTTTGAATACTTTTGTAAAAGTTTGCGTACCCACTATTCTATAGAAACAGTTCCATCCAAACTGGACACAGTGCATGTTGTGAAAACTGAAACCAACTTAAATGTGAATGAACACACAGTGATTTATAAATAGAAACTTACAATGGTTGTTGAGGTTGGAGTTGTCTGGTTTGTAGAAAAATCAGAATTATTTCAAAACCCTGCACTCTAGTTCTAATGAATGCACAATACTTTTAGTTAAGTTTTGCAACCACATGAAACGTGTTTTAAAATTAAAGACAAGAAATTCCAAATTCTTTACAAAATGAAACAAAATTTCACTGATGAGTTTTAATGCAATCTGAAAGATATTCCTGCCATTTGATCAATACACAAATTTTTACATGTCTGTATTGTGTGCGGTACACCCTGTCACAGGGTCCCTGTGTGACTGATGTGCATCTTGCGCATGAAGCATGTGATGCCAGTATAGGTTAACACATATCACTCAGGTTTACTAATGCCCATTCAAAACACAGTTCAAATTTACAATAGTTATACAATTTAACATTAGGATTATCATTGCTTGTTAAACTCGATTTACAAACACACAAAGTTGCATGAGTGATAGATGCTTTCACACCAAATATTTAAAATGTTACATCTTGTTGAGTTACAAGATAAATTTTATAATTGAATGCGCTATTTTTTAATAATTGCGTCACATTTAATTTCCACATTACTGGTCAGATTTAGGTGCACCAAAAGCATCCGGCATTCTCTCTATTGTGTATTTATGTTGTGATAAATACATGATTGGAACACCGGGTATCTTTCGAATTCTACGTTTCAAATCACGATCGCAAGTCGCTACGATGTAACATTTATGCTGAGTCACCCGCTGCACCAAACAGTCATCCGCATACGTTCCTTTATGCATGCACGGTAGTCGATCAAATCGTGGATCTTTCGCAATTCTTAAGGCAACTCGAAACTTAGGACCCAGTTTTTCCAGTTCAGCCATAACACAGTCTGTTATACACGGTATGCATTTAGCATACAAGCAATCCATCATTGATTGCATCATTTCCAGTTTGTTTTTGATCGAGAAATTAATGAAATTCGTGTCAACAAGGATATGATAAGGTGGCCCGAGTTGTTCGTTGTATTTGAAGAACAATGCAGAAGATTGCTGGGGTAAGAACCTCTTTACCAGTTCTCCAGTTTCTTTCTTTTTAATATTCACCTTTTTCTTCTTTTCTTTTTTATTATCTCTTGTGATTCGTTTATCCTTTAAATTGATCATTCGTTTCATCTCAGCAAACTTCCTTGTTCTTTTATCTCTTCCCATATTGACCAGTATTTAACTACTAAAACTGATAAATGTATAAACAGCTACTAGTTATGGTATATTAACACAAAATTAAGCTATATATCTTTATAATAAAGTAAAATCAGTATAAACTGTAATCGTCAGTAAGCAGCAACCTAAAACTTAAATAAAATAAAAACGAAACATGTGCTGAGGGAAATCCCCGTTTTCATGGAGATTTCATTTCAAAGTTTCATTGACATCTTGTAAAAAACACTGTTTAGTGGATTATGCATTATTTGAATGAATGTATGTGTAATACGGAAAACTTAATACCAGTCGCATTTCATAAAATTGTCTCTTATTTTGTTGGCGATTGTTTATATGCTTTGGACTAATAGAATATTTACCTTTATGCGAGGCAATTTGGACAACAATCAGTCACCACTGGGACTCTGTCATGCCTAGAGCCATAGAAATACCGAGTAGTCCAACCCATTGTTACGTAAAACACTAATTGAACGGCAATTTGGGTCCAAAATAACACAGTTGGTATAGGGAAAATGTATGTTTTTCGGTAAATTACAGAAAAACTTGGGCCTAAAAACAAATTTAAAGGTTGAAGAATGTAAAAAACATGTGTTATTTGTTTTCTGTGTCAAAAAACGTCAAAAATTAGAATTGGAAGCGGTTGATTTGCGACATTTTAGTCATTTAATGCGGCTAAATTTATACATTTTTCTGAAAAATGTTTGGTAAGGTAAATAGAAGCTGTTTTACACCTTCCCACAATAGGAAAACACAAACAAAACGTAACAAGTTCGTTTAAACTCATTGTCAAAGTCACCACTTTTGCTCTATTTTGGACACACATAGACGGCGGTTGGACTACTCGGTGTTTATACGACTTTGGTCATTTCCAAAGACACACACACACACACAACTAGCATAGCGGCAGCATCGAGCCTCGATACCCAGTAACTTTTAAAGGAGCATCCTAACAACTGAGCCACGCAGCGTAGGTACTTTTCGAGCTTACAGAGCGCTACACGGGTTGATGTCATATATATTACATATAGATAAAGTTAAATAATTGAAAAATGAAGCAGGGTAACTCAACTGAAACACAAGGGCATTGCACAATGAGCCTGCAACATACAGCGTATACTTGTACGCAATATAGAGATTCCCCCACTATAAAAAGAAACCGAAAGTGAATTTCTTGGTTTGTATTGGGGAAGTAATAGCAAATACACAATGTCTTCGTGTGCACAGACTATATTTAAAGGTTTTGTAGTTCCTTAGTTACTTTGCCACCCACTGAGATATATAACATAAGTTCCTTATTTCAACATCGCCAAGGGACTTTCAAATCCACAGGAACTCGTAAAGGGATTACCTTACAAGTTTTATGTAACTATATACGGTGGCTGCATACGCAGTGTGTATGAGTTAGCAAGTTACTAACAATCTCAGTTACTAATAAGCTTCTATCGAAAAAGTTTTGAACTACTGTTTTATCTATAAATAGCTTAAAACGACTGTCGTTGTATCGCTTAATACGCCTTGTTGCTTTTGTGCCTTTTTCCGATCATCTTTACCGTGACCTAATAGACAAAATAAAGCCATTCATTCCTACTGGGTTAAATCACCATAGTATACAACGTTGCATATTTGACAGGTCGGTACGTGATACGATTCTTAAAATATTCCGAATGTTACACGTGACCTATTTCACAACACCAGTTGGAAGAAATGGGAGGCAGAGATTAATATTCATGTAAGGCATGTTTACTGTGGCTGAACAAGCATTTCAAGAATGTACATGAAATAATCACTATTTTAAGAGTTTTAGTTTGAATACCTGTACCTATATTCAAATTGGCAAACGTATAGGTATATTTAAGTTGCATTTTTGCGTATTGTTTCCACTAAGACTGAATACACATATTATAAAATAGTTTCGAGTGAACAAATTTAACATGTTGCAATTAATAAAAAATCCCCACTTATAAAGCAATGACAGATGTTACAACATGGTTGTTCTATTATGTACATTGTACACCTCATGCCCGCTGCTTTATATAAGTTACAACTCATGTACCTTAGATCTTAATCGCTATTTATTCAAATATAGGTCAAATATTTATCCAAAGCATTTGGGTAAAGGGACTTTTGGCGCGTAAATAAAGTACAGGTAGTTTCCAATTGAAGTGGGGGAGTTTTTGGATTTGGGGATTTTTCTAAAGTATGCAATATTTGCGTGTCAACCTATAAAGCATTGCAACGTTAATGATAACTTATTAATTGTTATAATAAAGGCAGTTGAATGTCACTTTTTTATTCTTTTATGGCAGAGTGATTTACGAATTTATAATACGGGTTATTATTTCATTTATGCCTTGTGCTTGCTACGATTATTAATGGTACAGTTAACTTTATGGGTAATTGATTTTTTTATATTGCTGACAATTAGCACTAGCCATTGGTAAGGACCAGGCTGATATTGTTTTAACGTGTGATGTAACAGTGATATTTTTGAATTGCTGCCGTCTTACCTCATGCGCAATGTCGGCTTATTGGGCGTGAAAGTGTTTCTTATTACGAGTAAGCTGATATTTATGGATTTGTCACCCACCGCAGTGAGCTTTGAACTCGCCACGTTCGCATCACAAGACACAACAAGATGATGTAATACTCCAAAAATATTCCAACCCAGAATACATATAGTGGAATGTATTGTTGTACGAACGCAAACAAGTTGGCGCGTCGAAGGAGAAGCGCAAATGCAAAATATTCAGAACACACCCCACGATTGTTTTGTGACGTCACAATGTCGTTGGTGAATCATCAATAAAAAGATGTTTATTAAAACGGCAATGACGTAAGTAACAAATATCGAAGCTTTTACAAAGAGTAGACCACATAGTTATAAGGTATAGTCTAACAAGGTAACAGGCTATTTATTGACACTGGTTAACAGATAAATAGCGATTAGCAGTCTGCGGTTTCTGCTAAATAGAACGTCGCCTAAGTGGAAAATAACTCGGGAGTTTTCTAAAAACTTTCTGGGAGTTACCCAGTAATGAGAGTTCGGGGATTTCGCCATCTCTTGTAAGCTTCGGGGAACTTCTTATAAAGAGGTTTGTCACGTCACATAAGACTCATTATTACCAAGGGACAGTTAGAGAAAATGTAGAAGTGTTAACAATATTGGAAAAAGCAGAAGTATGATATCGTATGACGTCATACTTAAACGTGAGAAAATTAGCTGGTAGCAAAAAAAAATTTAAAAATCTAGTTTTATGTAGTAGGAAACCGGAAAAAATGGCTTAACGGAGAATTTTTAATCAAAATTTCGCAGTGAGACATTATATGCAGACCTTGAGGATTAGGAATATAGGTATATTAGTGACGTAATAACATGCACGTCACATGTTTGGTGGGGGATTTCAAAAGTTTGATGAAACAATTAATTGTTGTGACATAAGTTCCGCTTTCGTCGTCGCATATAACTTCCGCCCATGAATATTTAAACGTCAGTACCGCGATTGTATCGCAGTAGTTGTTTGTGACGACACAATACAAACAACGTCAAGCTTCAATGCTTTCAGTTTACGAACAGGGCTATTATGACGCCACGGTGCTAAATTTCCTGAGAATTTGCATTGCGAAAAATTCGGTGATAAATAAGTTGCGTTCATTCGACGATTGTTGCGTCAATGTGGTCATTGTTCGCCACTGAAGCGTGACAAGTGACTCACAGTCACGAGGCACTTGATTTATACGCTGTGACGTCATCAAAATCTTTTTAAATTTTCAGCTGACTCATTTGCCATGGGACGATCTTTTAAATTTCTTAATTTATACGCCATATGTTTGGTGCTGGTAATTGTCACGTGGGTAGAATCGAAACCACATCGACGACGATACCGCAGACCACTATGTGTTGATTATGACGAATACTTCAACAAGACAATGCGAAGATGCGAGCCATGTGCAACGTGTGCAGCAGGTGACGTCATGTGATGATGTAGAAACATTTTAAACGACATTATAATTTATTTTAAACACTATGTAGGGTTTTATTGACGCAGCAATACTTCTAATATAACTTTTTTATTCCTCTGGTACAAAATCCCATGGTTTATTCCAACTTTTCGTCTGCCATTCAGCAATACTTCATCGGGGTTTGTTTTAATTTGAGGGAAACCCTTACCCTAAAGTCTTGCCAATTGCAGGTTGGAAAAAAGTCACTGTTTACCGGAGAAGTCGAAAAGTTGATATTACATTATACCTGCTAGCAAAGTAACATTATAATTTATAACAGGTTTGGGCGTGAAAAAATACTGCAAGGTTATTTCGCCCTTCAGCGACACCGAGTGTGAGAAATGTATACCGGAAGTGACTTACTCAACATCGAGATCAAGCGCGACCTCCCCCTGTTACCCATGCACCCAATGTGGGGGTAGGAGTGTCAAACACAAGTGCACCCCCAAGAGTGATACCGTATGCGGGGAATGTCCCCAAGGTGAGAAGTGTGATGTAAAATATTCATTAGGCTGCAAAAATCCACCACCGTTTAATTATGTTTATCAGGTTACAGTTTTGTAATTACGTGTTGACGCCCATGCACTCGGTCGAGTTTCTCGTTTTAATTTGCGGCTGACAGTTTAGAAAACTCGTAAGAACCACCAGGCACCAGGAATAGAAAAATTTCCGACAAGTATCTTAAGTTGAATGCAGACGCGCTAACCACTGTGCCACGGCGCAGAAGTTTCTTTTTAGAACCCTGATTTACTTGGATTAAAATATTGTTTCTAACACGTCATTTTTTTCTTTTTCAGGGAAATATTGGGACGAAGTTGATTATCGATGTAAACGATGTTCGCCCTGTAGCGCCTCTTTGTGGCCAGAACGGGAGTCAGCTTGCATGGGCGAAAACATAAATGATGACAATCAATGTAGAGAACCATATGGAGTGGTTGGAGTAAAAACACCAAAACTACGGAAATTGTTTCATGCAGATAACGGCATCAAGTTTCACATACTTGGTAAACCTCATTAGTTTTTATTGGCTTAGTGCTAAAATCTTTCGCGTGTTGCGTGAATTGGACATACAAATACATTGCAAAACCTTGCCTTTTTTACTTCTATGGAATTAGTTTGCGCATAATGAAATAAACAATCGTTCAAAATTATCCTGTAGTTATTACAGTGTGTTAAGGGGTTTTATTTGGTTAGCTCGTTTACATTACCATATGGTATAAACATATTGGCTGACTTTTGATTACTTTATAGCTAGATAACACTTGATTTACTGTATTGCATTGCGTGGTTATATTAATACCGGGAATTTCCCCTATTCTGATACCACTCTCCAAGACAATTAAAAAAAATTAAAACAATTTAATTCGTAATTTTTAACAGAATCCGATGACGTCATAACACAATATACAATCACCGAAACAACCAAGAATGTAGAATCAGCTACTAATAGTGGGGACCTAAATTATGGTGACGTCATTATTGATGACGTATTTGCTGATGCGGAAGAACTTGTAGGCACTGAAAACCTTAAAGAGAGAGATTTTCCCGAAACAAAGAAATCAAACAACATTGGGTTGTCAATACACGCGTTGATTGTTTTATGCGTTTCTATTGTTTTATTCATTATTTTTATAATCATTGTTTCTTTAGCGTGTAAGGCGACTGTGACGTCACAACAAAAATCTGACTACGAACAATTATCAGGACCGGGCGTCAAGTGCCCGGAACACGAAAGAATAAATAAAATATAAAATTATGTGAATATTTATTATTGGTTGTTTTTTTACCGTATTTGAATAACATATAAACAAATGATCTTTTATATTTTCGCTTTTAATAAAATAAATTGTTCGTAAAACGCAGATTGTCTTCCGCCTGTGACGTAACAATAAAGAATGACTGTGCACTCTAAATAGGCAATGCGAGTCGTAAAACGTAACATACACTATTGTGACGTAGGAAACACAGTATACAACAAACACACCACGTTTGTAACGTCATAAAAGAGTTGCTGTTGTTGGAAATGGGTTCGATCACGTGATCCGAGATAAAACTAAGTTTAGAAAAGCAGTGAAGCGTGCAAAATTGCGCACACAACATAAGTCAATAGCGAATAGTTGGGAAGGGCCCTAATTTACATGTTGGTTTGTTGGAAAGACAACAAGTGAACAATTCCAACTCATTCTCAAAGTTATTGTAGCCGAAGTAGTCTATCTTAGATTGCGAGGGTAATTCCGTGATGTCACAATTGAAATCCCCAAAAGCGGGGAAAGCGGAAGTGAATAAATGTACAAGGGAATTTTTCCTTTTGAGGTGCTTTGTGCTTGTCACGCTATTTCTGTCGGTTCTCCTTCTTTTGCTATACTTGGTCAATCTCAACTCCAGGGTAAGCATGACGTAGTGATACTAACGAAATACGAATGATTTTTAACTTAAAAATTAACCAAGTTTGTAAGAGTTTTTAAAGCTTTTATTTTAACGATGTTTTGGCTAGCGTAAAACAGTGACTCGGTTAAACCAAAGTTAGGTTAAACAACTGTCTTAACACGCGTTGTCGAGTTAAATTGACTAAACAAAACAGTATATAGCTTTTTACTATATATATAAGGAAACTCTAATGTGGTGGAGCAACGACAGCCGTTTTACACTGGTGTTCTATTTCATTTAAATTTAGTTTTAACTGAACTAAAATTTAAGGTTTATCTTCTCGAGGAAAAGCTGCAAAAGCTACAATTATTAGAGGGGAACGATGTCACAAACAAAAATGTAAGTATATATATATGTCAAAGTGAAAAAAATACAAACAGCTAAAGTATTTAAAAACGTCTTTGCATTCAAGCCAGTTTAGTTTTATATATTCAAATTTTATTTCCTAATCAAGTTTGGCAGAAGTATTAATATCCGTTGCCAGTTTTATTATGGGCAATATTTACTTGTACACCAGTAACAAAGTTAATGTTTGACAAAATTCGGGGAAACTTGTTAAGGGAAGGGTGGTTAGGTAGTTTTGCAGCGGTGTGCGTCTTGGTTTCGCAAACACGTCAGCGGGGGTGTAATTGAAAACAGGAACTCGATATTCTATTTTTAGAATCGTATCGAGATCACGCATGTTAAACATTGGGGAGCAAGGAACAATAAGTTTAAATATATCACTGGTAAATAAATTATCAACAGCAAACTGCTATTGTAAAACAAAAACATACAAATTACTATAGCTACTTTTTAGACGGTCTTACATTTTTTAAAACTATATTAGAACATTAGAAAAAAAAATTATTGTATTAATTTTTAAAGTGTAAAACCTGATAAGATGTCTACATTATCTTGCACAAATAAAAAAACCTGAACAATTGTTTCTTACAAAAGGCACATATACAGGTTAACCCGTATAAGCGGCCACGAGGTGTAAGAAACAAAACACCCGTGGTATAACAACTTCTGTCTTGCACCGTCACAATATAGGATAAATGAGTTACATTCATTTTTTCACCAAATCAATGTAATTGTAGGATATTGAGGGACTTGAGCAAGAATTATTACGTCACAGAAGAAGTGCGACCATCAGCAGAAACAAAAGATGCCGAAAATGTGCGAGAAAAAAATGTGGGTTAAAAGTTAAAATGGAAGTTGTAAACATTTAAACAAATGCTTTTCAGATGGTTGTCACCTTGTCACAAGTGCGTCACAAAATACGATTGTCGCACACAACGGTAAGTGACGTAATTTCAGCTCCTTGGTATACGTGTGAATGTAAGCGTAAATGGATGAGTGTATTTTGTTTAATACCGCAGTGCGCCACGAAAGTTGTTATAACACGGGTGTTGTGTTTCATACACCTACTGCCTGCTTACGAGTTGTCACGTATATAGCTTTGCGAGGAATCATTTTTAGATTTTTTAAGCATTGTTGACAGTTTTGGCAACTTCCTTCAAAGGAATTATCAATAAGTGTCTTATCGAAAGACACACACGCAAAACATTAGCAATGGTAGCAACATCGAGCCTCACATGAGGTGTGCTAACTATTGTGTCGGGATTTATTGGCAAATATTTACACTGACAGTAATAAGGTAATAAATCCAAAAATACTTAGCCTACCTACAAGCGTAAGCGGGCGCAAGGTGTTTAAAACATAACACATGTTATAAAACTGTCGTTGCTAATATTCCAATTTTTACGATCGGTATTTAAAGAATGCAAAAAACGACGAATATAAAATTATCTAATGTATTGCGTGGTAAGATGGGATACCACACGCAAATACCGTATTTCCTGATCGTTTTTCGCACAAATACCAACGCAATTTTAGAGTCGTGAGGCTACGGTTATATAGTTCTCCACACACTTGTATACCACACCATGTGGGACGAAAAAAGATGAAAACATGCCCCCATGTATAAAGTCTATTAACAATTATTATACAACACAGGTATCTTCGAATGGACACGAGACGATCCTTTGTCAGAATGTCACATGGCAACCACACCAATTGGCGCTCCTGTGCGAAGTATCAAAATTCTGGAGAGCGGACTTTACTACATTTACGCGCAGGTTTATTTAGAAAACTCTATTATGTCACTAGACATGACGTAAATCGTTTATGTAGTAGAGTAGGGTGATATGGGGTACATTTTACAACATAAAACGTTAACTTTGTTTTATCGTTTCGTCTGTCATACAACAGCGTCTGTCACACAACGTTTCGTCTGTTATACAACATCATAAAGGTTTGGGCAGAAGAAAATTGGAATAAAAATAACTTTATTTATCATTTGAGCAGAAAAAAAAAATATATTTCCCACATTCGAGTGTTTTTTTTGTGTTATACCCATAACTATAACAGGTAACATACCGCGCAACAAGAACACGTGTTGCACCTTGGAATGGACAAGTATTGTTTGAAATACGGATGACGGACGATCACCCGGATTTATTTGAACCAACAACAACGACTTTATTGAGATCATTCTCACATACAAGGTTTGGTGTACATGTTCTTCTTAAACACCACACGCACATGTCCACTGTTAAGTTATTACAATGGGGTTATACACCAGACACACACGGTGTGTTCATGAACTCGCTGTCAGGTCAAACACCTATACCCATGACAAAAGACCTTTTACAAAAAAATAGAATTGTGCCATAAATCTCCATATGTATATATATGATGTTATAGTGGTTTATATTCCACACAGGGCAATGAACACCACTCCTGTCCCAGAATCTGGTTATTTAGGTGGCTTACAAAGATTACACCCCGGTCAAGTTATTTTCGTGCATGAGAACACACCGATGCGAAGGTACAGTATGCAACCGACGGAAAATTACTTTGGCGCATTCCTGGTCCAAAGACTAAAGTGATGAATTGAAGAAAATCATGATCTGCACAAAAAGTCACCGTCGGAAGTGTAAATGACTTGTACATTATCAATCTTGTATTGTAGTGATTTTAGTTTGCTTATTCTTACACACAATCGTGCTTCACATTCGATAATCGCGCCATTAAACAACTGCCTTTCAAATTCCCAGTAATTGTTTATAGGTGAGGTCCTGGGATTTCCTGGGAATTGTCAGCAATTGTTTATAGGTGAGGTTTCAGTGAGATTCCTGGGCCTTAGGATTTAAGCCAGCAGATTTGACCCATTATCCCAAAACAATTGTTCAACAAAGAAAGTATTGTTTAGTAATAGAATTATTTTAAAACACAATTCATGCTTCCTTACAACTGGGCTGCGAAACGAAAATAACAAAATCATATAAATATACGATTGCAGCTTTATTAATAGGGTGACATATTTAAAACACTTGATGGTAAATTAATAAAAACAAGAAATCTGCTAACTTTATTAACTTAAATAACAATACAGTTGAACACATTTGGGGTAACAAATTAGGAAATACTGTATTATATATCCACCAAATTAGTATAAACAAAAATAGAATCACTCTATTGCATATAATATTGGGTAGGCTATCCTTCTAGTTAAATAGAAACAATAATTAAAGCATGAAATAAAGTCATAACAATAAAAGCAAGGATTAGCGTATTAGGATTCGATTAAAAAGGCGAACAATTAAAAAAAGTTTAAACTGAATATTTTAAAAGGATGAACCGTTGCCAACTTTGGGAGGGGTAACATTTTCACCAAGCTTGATGGCAAGCGTCATGTAATTGCTTTTCAAATCATCCAAGTTAATATAAGTCCCCTGTAAGTAATTGTGTTAAGAACCAAATCTAAATGGAATGAATTCTGTAAATCTGGACTAGGTCTCATGCTTATAAAATTTGAAGATTCTTGTAAAAGAAACAACAGTCAAGATAAAGTGCAACGAAAATATGTTACAGAGGTCCAATCCTACTATTATGTTTCAGTTTCTATTTTTACAAGAGACTGAAGATGCCATTTAGGCGAAATATATTTTTACCATTACTAATAGTGGTTGGACTTGATTTTTGTTTGTTACATTTTTGTAGCACAAATATGTTCTATGGATTAAATATTTTGCAAAAATCTCAAATATATTTGACTAAAGAAATGTTGCAATTTTAAGCAATCATAGAACACTGTTTGTTACTTCATTAGAATTGACTTTATTACAGGAATTATTTTACTTCATGAGCCCAAGACACTGCTTGATTCACTAAAAATATTCCAGTTGGACAAAAACAGAAACAATATTAAAGATATGCAGTTTTTTGTATTTAAAGAAATGGAAATATAGACAGATATTAATTCACAACAGTATTGATTTACCCTTAAAAGTTAGTGCCATCTAGTGTTTAACAATAATAAAACCACCTACCTGTAGGTGGCGCACCCCACCATTGCTTTTAAACGCTGACCTTGCATGAGCAACTCGACGGTTGTTAAAAATAATCAAATCTCCAGTTTTCAAACGAAATTCAAACTAAAACATTTTAAGGTAAATTAAACTTGTTTACTAAATTTAAACTAAAGTTAACATTACATACATCACAGTTAAAACTTTGTTTGAATAACTAATTATAAATAAAAAAACAAATATTTAATACCACCAAAGTATCCGAATCTGTATTTTCTAAGCTATTTGTAGTTTTCGCACCTGTCTTTCAATCCTCCAATAATGTTTGCTGACTAAACATTTGCTAACTGTTGTTTATTCAAAAACCTGACTTAAAAAAGTCAATTTTGTTTCAACTCTCGCACCTTTTTTTGACAATATAATAAAGGTGTAGCCGCAAACTTATGATTGCAGATGGTTATTGTGCCCAAAGTTTAAAACATTTGTATATTATTTTTTTTGTTTCTTCCCAATTTTTTGGTGAAAAAATTAAGAAAAGATTATATTTTAATAAAAAAATATAAAAAAAACAACACAAAACAAATTGTTTTAAACTATAATAAAAATAACATACAACATAAACCTATGATATTTATGGTTTTTAAATATAAAAATTGGGTCCCAAATTTAAAATCGGTTGCTGCCATTGGGTCCCAAATATAAAACCAAAACTTACCATGCCTTCTTTCCTTTCCAGTAGCTTCAGAAATGCCCTGTATGCTTCATAGTACCTTGGTACATCATCAAACCTTACTCTTGTAGCAACAGCAATACCAGGATGCCAGTTAACAGCAACCAACTAGACATAATATGAAATTAGTGTTAAATAATTACAATGTGAATACTGACACATTGTGCAAGACACTTGACGGTAATTTCTCCAAACCAGTGGTCACTAATGGGTCCACACACAGGAAAAACAAAAAGAAGAGTAACCAACAAAGACACAATATGTCTTGTAAGCAGGCATAATGTGTATGAAATACAACATCCATGTCATACCTTCTAAAATGCTTGCCCGCCATGCGAGGATAAATAAGTAAAATTCTTTCGTACAAAAGTGTAGTATTAATCACTGTAACTAAACACACCATCACCTTTCCAAAATAATCGACAACAAAATGAGGTTTCTGGTGTTCTTGGAACACAGGATGTGATCTCTTCTTATCCATGGTTTCAAACTTACAAGGTACTTCACATAATGTTTGAAAATATTTTGGATTTTCGCGGCGAAAAGTTTCTGCCGCTCGAAAGAGATCAAGAATTTGTGATTCCCCGCCTGTTACGCAAGAATCGAACCTAAATAGAGCATTATTACATCATAATTTATTGGTGAAATATAAAGGGAATAAGAGAAAAGTCGTAAATGAAAAATTTGATTCAATGAATGTAACTTATTTATCCTTGAGTGGTGGGGCAATGAGAGTCATATAATGTGGGTCTTAATACTTTTGATTCTAAAAGAGATTTCCTGGGAATAGTTTGTTGTGTAATCTTAAAATTAATAGTCTAATTTTTTTTAGAATTATAATACACCTATGTGAATCAGCATATTTAATGTTTTATAGGAGTAAAACACAAAACTATGCAATTGTTTTTTTTGTTTTATATGTGTAAAAGTGATACATTATAAAAATTAATTTAACTTTGATTTTTTAAAAAAGAGTTTTAAAAGTTTATAAATTAGAAATTTAAAGTGTACATTAAACTAACCCCACTGTTTAGGCCTCAGCATTAACATGTATCTTGCACTGTACCTGAGTGCGTGTAGAAGTTGTACACCAGGCATGCTCTCATATTGTGGTTGGTCTTGATGGAAAGGTAGTAGGAGGTTTGTGTAAGCTGCGTTCTCTGCCTTCCTATCTACCACATCAAATATCTGGAAGTAATAATCAGTAATTTCAATCGCTGTGCCACAGTGGTTAACACGCTTGCCTTTAGCACAGGTTTTACAGGTTCGCGGCCCAATGCTGCTATCATTGTAGGCGTTGTGTCCGTGGGCAAGACACTTAACGACAATTGCTCCAACCCAGTGGTCACTAATGGGTTGTCTAAATTGTCAGCTATACATTACAAACAATAATTAACCACAAAGTTACATACATGGTAACTCTAAGGAAACCCGAGGTGTATGAAACATATCATCCGTGTTACAACGACCCTCTTGCTTTGGCATGCAAAGATAATTAAGTTTAGTAGTTCTTAAAATACTTACGTTCCCGTATAGAGTGCTGTATATGGGACCAAACATGGAGGCAACCTACAAAGTAATTAAAGGTTAAATATTAAGATTTGGGTTGTATAACAATCACTGCAACACTATTACTTCAAGGCCTACACACAATTTATTGTGTTACAAAATATATATACTTAAATGTTTTTAAAATAAACTATCTTGGGAATGGAACTAATTTATATCGCTACTTCGTTGCTTAGCTTTAGGCTAATAATGTGTGACTTTGCGAAATGCACCTTTGCCCTAACCCTGGATGTTCCCAAACAACGGTGCATCACAAACACGTTAAAGTTACTTTACCTTCAAAACTTGGCCGGGTGTGGTGGGAACATTCTGAATCAAGCAAATTCCTGAATCCACCACACCTTTCAAAACACTGCAATAAAATTTATCATTAAATGCACAAAACAAAAATAAGGCAATAAAATCTCTTTCAGTTTAGGCACAATAAAAGTTGATTTTTTTCGGGCCTTCAATTAACATAATAAAAATACTTAACAATTTGACCTAAATTTGAAAGTTTTTTTGTACATTATCATTGTTTGCTAGCTTCATATTTGTCAGCAAAACATTATCTATAAATCCTTTTTGATTAGGACAGAAAATCTTCAGCTGATTACAAATATGTATAATTAATTACCTAATGTTATTGGTGCATAATATCATTAATTAGATATGTCACCATAACTTTTGAAAAAATGACATGGTACGTTTTAGTGACCCAGTTTTAAATAAAAAACAGTTTTTTCCTGCTGGTAAGTTAAGTATCTAAACAAACAAGAAGAGCCAATTTAAATTGTATTTGCCTCCTAAATTAATGATTAATCAACCAGGTATCTCTTTTTTGACGCCAAATATGGGTCTAACTATACTTTAACAGCGCTAGCCTAGATTTTGTTTAAAAATTAAAAACATGATGCCTGTGAAAAAACATAACACCGAACTTACTTGAATTTAAATCTATCTTCATCTTTATCAATCATGTTGTAATCAACTGTAGGAAGTTTCCCAGCATAGTTCTGTGAGTTGATGACATCACGTTTGATGATGTCACAATCCAAACAATGGTCACAGTAACACTGACTTCTCAACCAATCAGCATCGTGCTCTGTCATGTGGGGGGATTCCCCTTGAAACCAAGTTTTGAGAGCTTTTCCTATGCCATCATAAGTTTAAAAGTAAGAAAAGCAAAAGATTTTGTGTTACGCAATATGTCTAATGCAGCATGGATGATCAATGCAATTTAAACAAAATGCAATTTTTGCCGTTTCGAGCAATGTGCTGTATCGTGACAATTGTTAAATTAGGGAAATTGCCATTCGCCAATTACAAAATTTCTACATATATTTTAGTGCCATTTGTATAGTCTTTTTGCATACTTAAGCAATTGGTATATTTCGTTATTATATGTCTTCTAACCTGCATCATGAACCTCTGCTTTGGTTACAGACAAAACTTCTGGTAGTGACAGGATATCAATTGTATATGTTCCAGAAAATTCTCGAAAACATTTTTTACATTGGCAGTTGTATCGCAGCCATGTAGAATGGTAACTGCAATTGTAAACATAATTCTAGTTATGGCAAAGTAGTTTAGATTTTAGAACCTGGTTTTTCTTTAAATAAATCACCAAACATCCTATTCCGTGAGAAAATAATCTTGCTAATTGCTAACACACACCCCAAACCACTAATCCCAAAACCAATAACCCGTAACCACAAGTTCAAAAACTTGGAGCCTTATCTATAAGGTCATTCACTAGTACCTAACTTTGTATTTTCCACGCAGTGTGACAAATACGTGTTAAGGTATGTAACACAAGAACGCCACATTATTTATGCACACCTGCTTTCATGGCCGTCTTTCCACACAACATCACATATTCCACCATCTTGCTTAACCAGACAGTTTTGCATTTTTGCCTATATGGCGTAACAACCTGCGTGATTCTAGTATTAAAAAACAGTTAACAACCCACCTCAAAACCATAAAAGCTGCAGCTCAAACGGAATCTAGTTTGTTGTTACAACGTCACAACCAGTCTGTAGAAACGGAAATAACAGCCGCACGTCAATCAAATTATGCTTGTGGTCGCAAAGGGCGCATTAGCTCCAATTTGCGGTCGTAATTTTGTGTTGGAATGTTTGCCGATTCGCACTACTGCAGTTAATAGAGTGGACGCGGTGGGCGTCTGTATGTCACATGCGTACAAGATTACCAAACCAACCAGAAAACTTAACAGGTCAAAGACTTCCCGCCACAAACACATTTTGTTTATTGCGGACTTTTAACTCCCAAACGATTCCGAAACAAATGAAAAGTATCTATCGGTAGCCAATACAAAGTCAGGGCCACCAAGTACCCGCGCCCACAATATTAGTAGCATTGAGCTTCGACACAATTGCCTCAATTAGCCACAAAGCTGTGCCAGTCATGCCTTAATTTTTGTTCATTGCTAAAGCTACCACATTTTATTCAGTTTATTGTTAGAATTGCGCTGTCAACGCTATGAGTTGCGTCTAAAGCACATTTTATTATTATTTTTTACGAATCAAAACGAGTAATGACGCAAAGCGAAAACTTGAATAACGTCATTGATTAATAACGAGTAGTTAGAAACATAGAAAGCATTGGATGTTTTAGCAAACTTTCCGTATTAATATTCGTATCTACAAAGCGAAATATTCCTAAAGTAGCGGCTGCTGATCAAGCAAATAGGAATAAGAAAGTGCTTTCAATTTTGTACAGTTGAAATTGGTATTTCAAAAAGTCCGATTTCTTCATAAACAGATCATTGCTCTACGCAGTCGGGCACGTTGGCGGGGCATTTACACGTTCTGCCGTTTGGAATTGGAATACACAAATGTGCGCACCCACCGTTGTTTATGCTGCATGCGTTGTATCCTGGAAAAAATGAAATTTTGTTGAAACAAGAGTAGGCCTATTATAAGACGGCGCCTATTGTGCACCATAAGAAAGTAATTGTGTGTGTAATATTTTTGACTGGGTGCTAATTTGGACAACTCATTATGGTCCACTAGGTTGGAGGAATTACTGTTACATGTTTTGCCAGAAGCCCAAAATAAAGGCAGCACTCAGCTTTGAGCATGGTATATTTCAGTTACAAAGCAAGTTTTTGAACACTGACATAATATGTTAAACAGCCCATGATAAGGGCAAACTTACAACATCCATTTACTTACCACTAGCACATTGAGAATGCACAACAGATATTCCATACATATTTCCATGGGATCCTACTGGTCCAACCACACTGAATCTTTCTCCATTCAATGTGTTAATCGCATAAACTCTTTCACTAAAACAAAAGTAACATAACAAAAAATATTTAGTTATTTGAATACGATAATCAGGACCAAATTATGTTGGGAACGGTATGAACTATTTTTAGATTTTGAATATGCCTGGCAGCAATAGTTTATATAGTAACAAAAATACTTTAATTAAAGAATTTAAAACAGTAGTATGTAAATAAAATTAACAAAACATACCCTCTCCTATCTGTGTAGTAGAGCATAGAACCATCTACAGCAAGTCCAAATGGTTCTTGTGTTCCACCAGACTCACGACTAATATCATACATAACTGAACGTTGGGTTCCATCCAAGTTCATGCATTCAATTTTCTTAGTTCCTGTCATAGATTAAAAAATATGTTAAAATATATTAAACTACATAAAATGTGGGTTATTACACTTTTTGAGATGCACATGTACCCTTATCTGTTCTAAAGGTTAAGGTCATACAATTTGTTGTGTCAGAAGAACAGTTTCCAAAAAACTAATTAAATTGGTGTTTTACCTTTTGTCTCGACTAAACCAAATAGAGAAACTTAAGTAACAAAACCTAACAATAAATTCATTAAACCTGGTAACAATAGCTAAATAATTCTTTACCTGCGTCGATTAAGCAAAGTTTTCTGTAGAATTGATCAATAGTGATGTCATTCGGCAGTTTCAATCCTTCACGTATCAATACTTCAGCATTTGTACCATCCATGTTTGCTACCATGATTTTAGGGTCAGCACGGTTCCAATCAGCCCAGTACATTTTCCTAAATAATAATTCAATGAGAGAAATAATATTTATCACGTCAATTACAGAGCAGGATAATTTGGGGCTACATGCAATTGGGACATAGTTCCATTGGTTAAATTTTTTTAGAAAAAAAACCCAATAATCTAAAAATAATTCCAACCTACCCCCCAAATGGATCAACAGCAATTCCCCTTGGGTTGACCAAACCAGATGAAACCAGAACAGCCCGGTTAGATCCATCAGCTTTGGCAACTTGAATTCGATCCAATCCAGAATCCGTCCAAAACACATTGCCAGAAATGAAATCGACAGCAATTCCTGTTTAATTTTTAATATTAAAGAACCTTCCTTGGTAAATTTGTTACAATGTTCATGAATACTAGTCAAATTAACACACTTTCTCAGTTTAAAAAAAGTTCTAAATCGATTAATATTTATTCTTTATTATCTAATTACTGGCTTGACTGAAAGTGGCCAATATCAATTGTTTTACCTTTGTATTTATTTTATCTTGAGGCAAAAACTTAAATTCAAACGTATTATAAGCCTATATTTAGTAAATGTCTTTTATAAGATAGCTAGCCTTTGCTGAAATTTGATTTTATGTTGATTATACCTTCAGGACTTCTGATTCCAGTACGGGCAAAACTGCGCTTAGAGTTTGGATCGCTGATTGGTGCCATGAATATGCTTCTACCAGCTGCGTCTGTCCAATAAAAGTTCTGGTTTGCGCAGTCCACTGCTACCCCAATGGCGGTTCTACCATATCTTGAATGAAGAGTCCGGGATGAACTGTCAGCAGTCACAGGCAGCAGAATAGAATTCACTCCCATGCCTGAAAAAAATATTGTGAAAATTATATCGCTTATCAAGGCTTGAGCAAGGCACATAACAATGATTGCTGTGACATAACCATCCACAAGGTTACATATGTGATAGCTTGTAAGCAGGCATGGGGTGTATGAAACAGAAAACCTGTGCTGTAACCCCCCACATTAGTTTGAATAGATTTTATTATATTACACAAGCTATAAATGTAAAACTACTAACCTTGAGCGTAAATAAGCTGAGCTGCAGCATTTGTTGTAACGCGTGATGGATTGACTAAAAATAAAACAAAATGTTAATTAATGGGTTTACAAAAAATTTTTTTGAAATAAAAACTTACATCTGTCGCATTCTAATCTGTCAGCTGTAATTGATTCTGGGTTATCTGTTGTTATTTTTGTGTTTGGAATTTCTTGTCCATTTTGTCCAACACAGTAACATGTTCGTGAAGCAGAATCGCACTATACAAATGTATCGCAAATTAGAACACAATAAATGTACACAATGAGTACTATAAATTAGTTTGTTTATATTATAAAACTAATGTGTAATTTTGTACGTTATTTTATTTTACTTGCTTTTGTTTAATTTTGTATACAATGGAAATATACTGTATGTATAAATCACTTGTTTTTATATCTTTTATGTTTATGTTGTCTAAAGTAGTTTTTGTTTATATGTTTCCGTAATTTAATATTGGTTAGTGATTCTTAAAACTTTGGGAACCCAAATTAAAGCTTAAGTGACTTGATGTAATGTCATTTGATTCTACACCAAAGTTAGTGTAAAAAGAAATCTAACTAATTCAACTGATAACCTATGTTTATCTCACAAAAAGACCAAGTACAATTTTTTACCTTATGATTTAAATTTTTTAAATCATATTCGCTTCCAAATATATAAACATTGTTCCAGTAACTACCTGTACAGGGCTGAATCCACCATTTTCATCACATTGTGGGACAAACTTGGAAGTTCCAGCAAACAGATTGTCAGTTTCAGCATAATACTCTTCCAATTTGCACTGAGTCAAACCTGCATACAAAACATTATGCTTGTGTGCTCTGTAGTGTTGATTATAGGTTTGACACATCGGTGCTTCAAATGTGGTGTGTTGTTTTCATATGTTTAAATCCTATATTGGTTAAATTATGGTAGTAATATAAATAATGATGTATACCAAACCCAAAGTTTGGCAGCACTGAAAGAGACATTGAGTCATATTGAAAGTATGTATGCGCAACTTTTAAAAATAGTTGTGTAACACTAAAAAATGGTTACGAAACAGTGAGAAATTGATGGCTAAACACTGTTTAAGTATTTTAAGACCTATCAACTCACAGTCAACTTGGCTTTCATGACGAGAAACCTCAACTCCATTAAAATCTACACAAGTGAAATATCCTTCGGTGTGGAACTGTAGTGGTTCGTAAGCCCCAGCAGCCGTGCAAAGTGGAGAGAACACTGTCTCCCCTGTAGCTGTAACTCGTGATTTGCTCTGTTCAGCTTCCCATCTATCAGCTTGGCACAAAGTCAGATCATCTGGTGGCCTTTCTGGTTGCTCAATTGGAACTGCAAAACCAAAAACTGATCAAACATGCGAATTTTTAACGAAAAGTAGGACTAGAATTTTCTTATTTCTATATTTTGTCTCCAAACAATCATAAAGTCTATATTCCATTATGTTTGGTAGCAGAAGTAACAGAATAAAATTTCAGAATTTTGATTTCAAAATTTATTGCTGTTAGGTTACCATTGTTGGTATGTATGTGTATGACCTTTAATGGTCATTGCTTCAACCCAGTGGTCAAGGTTGTCCAAGTTGTCAGCAATACAGAAAAATGCAAAATTCAAACAACCCATAAAGTAACTTATAGGACCACTTATGAGTAGGTAGGCTACAAGGTGTATGAAAAAAGGCACCCATGATATAACACTTATTGTTGCCTTACCACAAAAGAATCAATAAGTTATATTTATTTCTTCATTTAAAATCTGCTGACTGTACATACCTGTGCAATCAAGAAGATAACCTTGATCAGGTTGCGTCATGGTCCCTGGAATCGCTTCTCCACTATCAGGATCAACACACCAGCATACTTGCGTGAAACCATTACACTGTCGTGGGGCAAAAGTACCATCAGGCATGCATGTTGGGTGCTCTGGTCCATCTTGTAAGTTTGAATGTGTTCGGATATATTCTTCCACCTCATCATATTGTGCTTGGCAGGCAGTTCGATGTGTAGTTGGTGGTATGACTATGTCTGGAACAAAATATTGTTAAATACAGGTACATAACTTCTTTAATTTTTTTGCTATGGCAACTAAACTTGCAGAAAAAAAAGAGAAATATCGGTAAAAGAATAAATGTTATAACAGAGGAAAGCAAAAGCGGATAAAAGATAAAAGGCGGACCGTTACATCCAAATGATAAGGACAGCAGCAAACATACTAATCATACCACAAAAATCATTAGTACTGATGTTCTGGCAAAAATGCTGCTACTCAAGCGTGTTTCATTCACATTAATTTTATTTTAAAATACTTCTTATTTTCATCTTTGCCAAAAAACGGTTCTTGTAAAAATAGTACAATATATCTTACTTTCTTGACAAGTAACACCATCTCCATTATACCCTGGGTTGCAAATACAAGCAAAGCTTCCATCATTGTTCATACATTCAGCGTTCACCGCACAGTTGTGACGATTTTCACGACATTCGTCCAAATCTATTGAAAGAACTTTTTAAAAACAACAAAGCATATTTATATAAAAAAAAGGTGGAATATGTAAATTGAATGAGAACAGCTTTTGAAAATAAAAAATAATAAGAAAAAAGTTTTACAGAGACGTTGTTTAAAAACACTGCTTAATAAATCAAGGGGGTCATGATTATGAAACTAATTAGTAATATAGTAGGCTGTGGGGAAAGATGGGACACCTTTAGCACATGATAACCAATTATTCTGATCATCTTTTAAACAATCAACAAATGTCTATGGGAGTCGTGAGAATACAATTTGAGAATTCTTTGAATGTTCTTTGTTTACTACCAAATGAGACGAGAAAATAGAATTAAAAGTTGTCCCATTTTCTCCCACCCTACTATATAAGAATTAATTTAATTAAAATTAAGTATTATAAAATTCAATTTATGAAATAAAGTACTAAATTCATTAAAAGGTGTTTTGTACCTCTGCAACCATCTTGGCCAAAGTAGTAACCATCAGGGCAGATACATCGGTATGTATCACCAAGACTCATGCACCTTCCACCCAGACATAGACCTGGTGTTTCACATGGATCTCTTGTCGTTTCTACACCTATTCACATTAAGTTAAGTGTAAAATATAAATATTGACAAGGCTCGATGCGGTGCACGCCAGTGAACCTGGTATTTAGGCCACAAACACCCAGAATAAAATGATAGCGTGTTATTTGAAATGTAATTTCTCCCCATTGGAAGTCTAACTTAATTCTAACTTAACATAAATCTTTGTTTGTATGCTAGGTGTAGCAACTATGCTTCTTTCTGTAAATATGTTTTACCACTTTTAAACAACTTTCGTTTTGTTGCTATTCCTGTCTTTTTATTAGTTTTTTAATCTTTGATTATGGTAGCACACTTAAATATTATTAACTTACTTATACATTCTGTTGCGTCTTCATTCAGTGCCTGTCCAGGAGGACATTCGCAGGAATAAGAACCGATTGAGTTAGAGCACAATGCGCCGTAAGCACACGGGCGTGACACGCATTCGTCGAAATCGTCACAAACGTAACCGTCACCGGCGAAACCTCTCGCACACCGGCAAGAAAACTCCAAACCGCCACGAGGCTCACACTGGGCATTCGGATGACAATCATGATTCCCGTTATCACACGGGTGTACAGCCTGCGAACCACCACCGCCAGTTCCTGTGATGTAAATTACAGAACAAATAAATGAAGGTATAGTACTGCGGGGTAATATGGATATCGCTAGCACCTAAATCTCATATTCCTGAATGTAAGTTGAAAAATTACAATGCTCTTTTATTCGTGAAGCTACGGGTACTTAACTCTGGAAACAGTACTTGTTTATCTTCGCGTTCAACAAGTCAACAACAGCCGTTATAACAGGGATGTTCTGTTTCATACACCTCGTGCCCGCTTATAAGTTAAACAAATTGTGACACTTATTGGGCAGTTGATTTTATTGTATTGCTGCCAATATGGCACATTAGTGGTCACTGGATTGAAGCAATGGCCGTTAAAGGTCTTACCCAAAAACACAAGCCACATTTAACACAATGAGAATTAAATACGGTAGAATTGTACTTACCGGATGATGTGACACGGTTATTCATGGCATATCGAACAATTTCTTCATTGGCGTTGTAACCAAGGAAGTTTCCCGTCACTACAAGTTGAAGGTTTACAGGCACCTAATGTTCGAATACAAATACGTTTAGATTTTCCTGATAGACTAGTCGTGAATATTCATTATAACACGAGTGTTCTGTTTCATACACCTTCTGCGCTTACAAGTTATCACGTGTCTAACTTTTCGGATAATCATTTTTGTAGTGTATGACTGGCAGTTTAGACAACCAATAGGAATATCACTGGGTTAGAGCAAAGATAGGCTCATTACGTGTGACCGTACTCACATTTGAAAGTGCAGATTGGCACTCACTGTAGATAATAGTCTGAGATACATCGTAAGTGTGTGTGACATTGTTCACTTTGTAAGACCTTGTAGCAGAGCTCGAAATTCGTCCTGAAAATTTGTAATAACATAAGATTTGTAATACAACATAGATTCGTAAAGGCCTTGTAATAGCAGCGCAGAGTCTTGGTCCCAGAAACCTTTGTCTAGAGCCGGGCGCACTGTGCCACGGCGCAGATCATACCACTTATAATATTATACATTGTAGTTGAAATACCTGGCGCTTCTTTAACGTAAGTTTCAGTGTAATCGGCCATGGTAAGTTCGGCATCAGCGTCAATTTGCGGAAGAGATCCAACGAAGTTGGTGTGCGCAACCACTACGTTCTCACCGTCCATTTGTGTAACACCAACGAAACGCTGTCGCATATCAAATCTGTAGTCACTATTCGAAAAAGTGAGTGATACCCTTCTTTGTAGGCTGCCACCTGGAAGGAATAAGTGATATGAGTTTCAGTGAAGGAATAAATAACTGTAACTTATTTAGACCAGTGTGGTGGCGTAACGACATGTGTTGTCAAACACGGAGTTTTTTATAAACACGGAGTATTTTATACGTGGCACGCCGTCCGAGCTGGGATTTCGGTAAAATATTTATGTTGACCGATTACCACTTATGTTACTTTGTGATTAAATCTATTTTCTGTATGACTATAATTCCGAATTGACCACTGTGTTGGAGCAATGACCGCAAAACGTCTTACTCAAGGACATACACGCCCACAATGGTGGCATTGAATCCGCACTGTTCGGTTACGATTTCAGCGTATAAATACTGAAAAACATAAGGCGCCGTATGGTATGTTTAATTACATTTACCGCTACATTACAACACACACTTACCGGTGTATTGGAAGCCATTTACTGTCGAATCGTCCGTAACGGCGAACAGCCATCCAATGATATCTCCAATGGCTGAAATAGGTTGCAAGGCACTGCCAAGCATCGGGGAAACGTCGCTTATAGCAGTATAAGCTCGGCCCTGGTTGGTTATAACATAAGAGTGGAAATCCACGTTTGAAACTGACACCCGATTGATTCGTCCATCAGAAGACCTCACATCAACTGTACCAGTAACGTTACCGTTCACACGGATTGGTTCGTCTGTGAAATGCATAAAAAATAGGAAGAGTTAAATAGTAAACACATGAATAAATAAAAGAAATATTTGATTAATGCTTTTGTTTTTTTTTCCATTAAGTTTCGTCCCTCTACCGTTTACCGACTTCAGAGATATTAGGTTTTTTTAGCTTTTAACATTAAATATTTTATGATAAGAGTGTACTGTGTACTGTGGAATAAATAAATACGGTATCACACAATATTCCATATATACATATCGTGTTTTTAACTAGTAACAACGCTCCTTTAGAGTCGTGAGGAAACCATTTTTTGTATAAAGTAGAACAAAGACATCGAAAAGTATTATAAAACAACTTAATACGGAAATTCTGACAAGTTTGTTCAATATACTAAAGTTTGAAACATACCTTTCACCAAACACACTTTTCCGTTTCCGTAAGTGGTACTTTGACATTTACAGCAATACCCGTTATCGTGGTTCACGCAAACCGAGTTTTCTGCTGTACATGCGTTGGGGTCTCTTGCGCAATAATCATGGGTTTGTGGGTTGGAGATGGAAACGTCTTCATAGTTTGGCGATTCGCCTCCGACTGTATTTACAAATCATATCAATAAATAAATAAAAAAATGATTGAATGTCACTTGTAGACAGTACTGTAAGATGGGATACCGTTAGCACATACTATTCCATATTTCAGAATCTTGTATTAAACACTTAACAACACTATTTTAGAGTCATAAAAATACGGTTATATATTTTTGTAAGTGTTACTCTTTGTTTACCGCCAAATAGAACAAGAAACGAGAAGGAAAACATGTCCCGTCTTACCCCACCCTACCATGACTATTTATCCTGGTGTGGCGAGGCAACGATCTTTATAACACAATTGTTTGTAACTCGTCTTAAGATTAACCCGTATGACTGACTTACTCAGACACACATATTATCCTGTATCAGTACTTTGTAGTAAATTTCTCTATATAAGAAGAAGTTCTATATACTTACGGTTAATATCCTGTACGTTGATAATGCTGCCTGCTTGACGAACGTTACGTACCAACTCAGGCGGAACCACGTCACGTGATCTACGAACCCCGTCACCCCCGACTTGGAAAATCCATTCACCGTTGTTCCAAGTGTTTCTGAAACTGTGGAAAACTTTTGTTAAAAGATATTGCAAAAGCAATAAAAAAAAACTTACTTTTTGGGGAGACTACCGATGCAAATTAGGCGAAATATGTTCCTTTTATTATACAATTGGTTGAACTAGGCTTTCTGTTACGTTATTGTCGCACCAGATCCTAATATTTAATTTCGGTATTTTCATGTTACAGAAACGCAAACTCATGCTGTTGATGCAACATGCTATATTTTAGAACTTTTTCAAGGGGCAGAAATTAGAGTCACGTTTTCCATACGGCAAGACTTTGTCAGGGTAACCTTTTGTTTAGTTGGCATTGGAGCAGTTGCCACTTAAAAATACATTGATAAAGAGCAATGTATTTCCACAGTCTTGTTACGCAATAAAAAACGTTATTCCTCTAATGGGAACGGTTTTGTAAACGTTATTCAATTCTAAGTTTTGTTTGAAAAAAGAGTTGACAAAAATGATTGCGCAGTTAGTTTATTGTGGTGATAGGAGTTTGTATTAGGACATGGGTTAACTTACTCGATTAGACTGTCCACTGGATACATTTCCAAATATCGATCATCGTTGCCCTGATTGAATCCAGCTCTGTGGAATAATAGGTGCGTAAGTAGATGCAGACGAATAGTATATTAGGTTGGGGTAAGATGGTTCATGTTTTCATTATCTTTTATCGTCTTTTTTTGGTAGGAAATAAAGAACATTTTTGCTTATTGTTAAAAACACGATTAAGATATATATATATGTAACATAGGTGCTTACGGTATCCCATGTTACCCCACAGTACTTCAACATACGTGATGTCAATACCTTGCTTTAAAAACAGTTGATTTTGGTCGAGCGCCCTCACGCAATACAGCCATACCCTTTTGTGGATAGAGAAATATAGCGTATGTGTCCATGCCGTTCGACACCAATATTGCTTGAAATGTGAATGTGGCAACCTGGGAGAGGGCGGGTATTATTGAACAATAATAGCAATTATAAAGGTAGTTGTTAGTGGATTAGTTCGGTGAATATGCGGGTCATTAAAACCACATCATCCTATTAGTGTTAACTACGGGGTAGCGTTGATTTAGTTAAAATAAAAGACTTTATTCGTTATGGTGTTTTTATAAGGCTATAAAAAGATGAGTCTTCTGTCTCATTTAACACTTCAAACATATGTTTCTTAAACGTTTTGCGACATCATCAGAATATATGGAAAATTTCGAAGAAAAGAAATAAAGTTATTCATTTATTCATAGATTATCGTTTGTAATGTTAACGTATACGTATTGGTTGCCTATACCCGTATACAAAGTACTTATATGGATATATCAACAACTTACATCGCCCTCCAGCGACCGTCCTTCAACTTGGTACCAAGTCACAACAAAAACAGATTCGGCAGTGAACGTCGCAGCTGCCACAGGGAATGCTCTGCGGACGTCGGCAGTGGCCCGGGACAAAATGTCGCTGCTCATGTGTTCTTGGTAATACACAGCTCCAACATGAGTGGTGTCCAAGTTCGCCATGTAAGGAGCGAGCAATGCTTCTTTAAATGGGAAGTCATCGTTGCTGACGTCCGATGAGTCAGTTTCAAATGAGATAAATCCGTCCGTGTTCACCTAAAGGAAATATTTTTTGATTAAATCGACAAAATAGTTGTTTATCTTTACAGGGAAATTCTGCAACTCAGTTCAAATGCGATTGACTAAAATCACTGCGTTTGTGCCGGTTCAGCAGTTTTAGACAGCGGACTTTGCAATGAAAACATGTTTTTTCAAGACCTTTAACTTCCATTGTTTTGTATCGTTGCTGGACAGGAAACTCTATTAACAATGAAAACCCGACGTCTGAAAGAAGCCGACAATCGCGAAGTTTTGATAGGCGGCTTTCGTGGCATTCCAGCGAGTAATTATGTCCCAAATTCAACCGCGAAATTCTGGAGCGCGCGCGGAGATGATCTTATTTCCCTGGGCCCGGGCAAGAGAAAAAGTGCCGAAATATTACCGGTTTCCGCGACAGTTACCCCAGAGGGAAACCGTGCTGTCGAGGGAAGACGGTGTCTGGTAGTTATTATATTTGTCAATAATTGGCCTTGACGCACACACCTGACGCATATCAATATTTCAATATCCAAAATGTACAAAAAATTATGGCACGCATTTTCGGTGCTCCACAAATTTGGGCGGTGTCGGTCTTTTCATGCGTGTCAACGTTTAGATAGCTTTACAAAATTCAACGTATTTGTTTGATTGTAATTTTTGAAATGACAATTTTTTGTCTTATGATCTAATGCTATGTGAAAAATATTGCAAACCCTTATTATCTACTACTAAAGAATTGCCGCACAAGGATTTAAATGCACAACATAAAACAAAATCCGACTTACCCACAAAGAACTATATTCCGTATCGTAAAACTTGGCAGGAATAATCAAGTCAACTTTTTTCGACGATAATGTGTCCCCTCTCTGTATAATGCGGTCTTCAGTAGTTTGAAACGGGTACAAATCCTCTGTTGTAATTGCATGCGCTACAGCGATACTTGCAAGCAGAAACGCTGTCCTGTAGATCGACTTCATTTTTAGCGACAATAGTTAACAAAGCCACTACAGTCTGAACTTTGTAAGAGTTCTGGTTTTGAATGACGAAGAGTGACAACGAAGGGAAAAAGGCAGCAGCGGCGAAGTGTAGCACCCCGTGAAGGAATGCCTCGCTTCCTACGCCGTCTCCTGCTTTATTAACACTTTCTGCACTTTTATAAACGCTGTAACATTACCCTACAATACAAAACAACACTAAACGTTCAATATATGCGAGACAGCAAATCGGAAAGCGTATTCAGCAGGTATTTTCACGAAAACTTCGTATGCACTTGGCTGTTAACTAAAAGCAGTTAACCGTGCAACTGTGTGACTAAAAAGTTTGGGTTATTCCAAAATTGTTAAAATTCTTTGAAAATTAAAGCTTGAAACAAAACACCGGATCGGAAATCGGCTATTGTCTGTTAACTCAAGCGGCAAAAGTAGGACATTAGAACCAAGGTTGCAGAAAAGTATACGCTAGGACAAAAGTTAGCTAATAAATTGATCATAATATATATTTTATTGGTACGTCGCTAAGAGTAGATTTCCGCCCACAAGTAAAAGAAAACACATTCTTTGTGTTCTAATTACTGTTATCATCCAGATATTAACATCTCATGCAAGTATAATGAATGGGTGAATAAAATACACAAGCATGTTTGGGTAGAATAAACAATACACACTCGGGTCCCGGTGCTAAGATTTTTTTGGCAGCTGCTTTTGACAGCAGTATGTGATTTTAGAAACCAGATCAAGCAAGATGACAAGTAAGCGTCACCTTTTATCTAAGATGGGAAAAACAACATTTCAACTTCCATTAACAACTTAACTTTTAACACGAAGCACTTTGGCATGCTTCGCTGAGTACAGCTACAAATTGAAAGTGCTAATAATAGGTTTTATGACTTGCTAAGCCACAAGCATACCTCTAGTCATTAGCAGTTTTCGATAAAAAAAAACGGTAGCTTTAAAAGTGAAAGACTTTTATTTAGTGGGGGATTAATGGGCGATGACGTTTCCCGCTGACATTGTGACGTCACAGCAGCAGGATGTCGGTTTCTAGAACAGCAACACAATGGATGTTCCAATTAAATCTTAGTGAGAGATTATACAATTGTAAATTCTATTACGACTGCCTGCTGTTTGAACTGTTGAATTAACGCTTCGTTAGCTGCAGAATATTAGCTTTCTTTTTTTGTTACGGTAAATTACTACCTAACCCATAACTGTACAGTATTAGCCTGCCGTTAAACAAATGGGTAGGAAACGTTAAATAACATGTAAAGTGTGCTAATAGGCCCAATCAATCTAAAAGAAACGCGCTTTGATTGATAATTACCCTAGAAAGACGACCTGGATAAGAAGACGTCGCTACTAAAACTTGTGCCCGAAGACGTAATTTAGATTTAAATCGAGGTTTACAACTTCTGTCTGTTAGCTTGCATAACGAAAACACACACACACACATGGTCATTTATGTAGATGTAGAACAACTAAAAGGGATTGTATACTCATAGATACGTTATACACATACGTATACACCTGGATGAATGTGACCTCGAGTGGTGAGACAACGACAGTCGGTATATCTTTATAACCGGTGTTCTGTTTTACACACCTTGTGCCCTCTTACGAGTTACCACGTATCTAATTTTGTGGTGACAACTCGTTTTTGGATTTGTGTATGTTCTGTTATGACTGATAATTTACACAACCCATCAGTGACCATACTGGGTTGGAGCATTGTTATAAAGTGTCTTGCCTAAATACACACACCTACAATGGTAGCAGCGTTGAACCTCCA
Organism: Ciona robusta; assembly: GCF_009617815.1. Classification (NCBI taxonomy): domain Eukaryota; kingdom Metazoa; phylum Chordata; class Ascidiacea; order Phlebobranchia; family Cionidae; genus Ciona; species Ciona robusta. The sequence continues at coordinate 2,025,791 of NC_143245.1, read as the reverse complement.
ACCCGTATGCCTAGGCTAGAGGCATGCACGCTAACTACTCTGCCAGGCGAGCTACCGATATTACACCCCCAACCCCAAGTCAAGAATATGCAGCCCTTCTCCGATTTATTCAAACATAAATCAGTACCTTATACAATTACATTTTACGCAAGTCATTTCTTTACAGTAAATACAATGCGGGCGTAACCAGGTGAAACGTGGGTTTTAATAAAACGTACTATATAGTAGGGCGGGGGAAAATGGGACATAACTTCATTCTATTTTCTCCCCCCCTTTGCTAGTAAACAAAGAACATTCGAAGAATTATGAAACCGATTTCCATAGACTTTTGTTAATTGTTTAAAACACGATCTTATCTGTTGGTGCCCTTTCTTCCCCCAGCATACTACTGCATAACCTATCATAAAATTAATTCCCTATTTTTAAAATTACCCTGTCTTTACTTTGCTAAATACTAGCTATAAAAATGCTGCTGAATACTAAATATGAATGTAATTTTTGTTATATCCTCGCGTGGTGGGGCAACAACAGTCGTTATAGCACGGGTATTCTGTTTCCTCGTGCCAGAAAACTCGTTTATACGTGAGAATAAAGAAGCATAATCAAAGACATATTCTCAATCAAATTCTTGTTTAATAAACAAGCAATCAATTGGTTAAATCACCGAAGATTATAATATCGTGGTTACAACTAATTATAAGGATGAACACTCTTTTCCGTTCCAATCAAAAAACAGGTGCGCAAAATAAGGAGTAAGATAGGGTATATATTCTCTTGCTTTTTAATTATACACTCTTATTAAAGTGGGCATTATGATTGGCAATGGCGACCCCATTTAAGTGAAACTTCGTGACGAAAAAGGCCCCAGGAAAAAATGTACAAACTATATTATTGTTATTTTAGACGATTTCACAATTTTAGGTCGGTAACGCTTTGAGAAAAAAAAATGTACAGCCGCTAATACATTAATTGCTTCTATGTACAAAGGTTTGATTATTGAAGCGACGTTTCGCAAAATCACAGCAGTAAATGTACAGCGAGGAGCACTACAGCACACGTGACACCGCGGCAAGGCACAAATAATTAGATCACATGGTTTATCTACAGGGGGAATGAACGATAGTGCTATACGGTGGCATTTTGAAACTATACCGGTACAAACAAAAGCGTGAAAGCATTTTTGGTCTCGAAGTAATAGACTGAACGATTAACAAGGGTGGCATGTGCGGTAATACTGTGCAATCAATCACACGCCCGTGTATAGAGAATGGTAACAAATAATATCGTACACTGGGTTTAGGACTGTGGTTTTGGGGCAGTTTCGGCGTCGCCTTCACCCAGTTCGGGCTCGTCGGCCTCGATTTGTTGAAGTCGATATCTGGATGAATGGCCGCCGCTCCTGTAGTCCGTACCCCCGCGCCTGTAAGGGAAAACCAGGTCAAAAAAAATCGTTAATAGTCAGTGTTTTCGACAACAAAAAAGCCGAAATGACCGTGCTGATGCCACAAGTTGGGAAAAACTTAAAATTAAAACATGAACGGGTGATTTGTAAAATAAAAGCAACCTATTTCTCGTAAATCAACGGGAAATCGGTTTGTTTAGACAAGCTATTTACGCCTACCACCTTTATTAATATTAAGCATGCATAGGGATCCAGCATTTAAAATTGCTTTTCTACATAATGCTGGCCCGCTATACACTGTGCAGCAGCGGTTAGTGCAAATACATGCTTTGTCATAAATAGTTACAAACGGAAGCAAAATCATCGCAACGTGTCAACAGAAACGTGCGTCTGCGTAATTTACTGGATAAAAAGCCCACAATGGTGGCTACATCGAGCCTTGAACCCATATCCTCCGATGTAAAAGCAACGCTACAACCACTGTCACGACTCCTTGAACCACAAGTCTTCTGTCCTCGAGCCGCGTTGAACCCAAAACTCCACGATTTTTGAAACATCGAGATATTAATTCAGCAGTTAGTCAGACACCAAATCACCAGGAAAATAAAAATGTTACGATCGATTGACGGCATGCGCGCTGTCGAGTGACGTTGTTACATGATCTCGCATGCAACAAAAGCTTTCCATCTTTACCTCAAGTTACTCCTCCTCGTCTTGATCAGAGGCGGCATCATATGATTTGCCTTTCCCTGCCTTACCCTTGTAACCGCCACCAAAGCCACCCCTGGGTGGGAATAATACGTCACATATACCGTGATGACGTCACGTACACCGTGATGACGTCACAGACTTGTTAAATGAAGCGAAACCAGCGACACTTGGCACTACCGTGTTCATGCCCAAGCCAGTTCATACAAAACATACAACTGAACAGCATCGTATATAAGACACGTGGCTACTGGTATAAGTGGCAGATACTAGCACGCATTCGTTACCACCATGCACTTACGGTCGGTTAGAAATCTATTACAATGAACCTATATGTGCAATATATGTATACCTGAGTTTGTTACGTAGCTGGCTGACTTCTCGGTGCAGCGTCTCGTTTTGTTCAGTAGTGTCGTCAAGATCTCGTTGGATTTTACGTTTAGCAGCGTTGGCGCGTGACACTTCTTCTTCTGCGTCGTCCAGTTGACGTTTGAGTGCTTTCACACGAGAGCTTACCTTGTCAACCTAGTTAAAAAAAATTTAGTTTAAAAAAAATTGTCAATTTTAGTTTTAACAATTTTATATTGCCCAACTCTGACCTATATCCCTGGTATGGCTCACCGCAGGAACTTTCCAATTAGGATATACCAAATCTTAACATTATTGTGAAAAATCTTCCGGCTTTTTAAAAAATAATCTCCCCACCTGTTCCTTGTATTGGTCGGCATGGTTGCGTTCATCATCCACGAGAAGAAGAGTTTCTTTCAACTTCTTCTCCGATCTTCGGAGCAGTTTGTTGGCAGCAGATCGCTCCCTGGATGGAAAAAAAACATAAAAAATAATTTCTCACAATTTTTTTTAGAAAATTAGAAAAAAGAATTTCTTACTTGGTAAAATATAAACAAAGAAATAATCGAATTCGGAGGCCACAACAAAAAATCATACAGTCGGCAAGATAGGATACACAAATTTAAAGCGTAAAACTCCTTAACTCTAAGCAAAACCTTTTACCTTATGCATTAACCCACGACTAATGGCTTATTTTGTTAGTTTGTAATTGTTCGAAAAAGCTTGGGTAATAGAGTTAAAATAAAAGTTATATTCTAAATATTTTGTTCCAAAAATACAGTACATTTTTCTACCAGATGAGTCACTATGAGATTATTTACATTATGTCTATTGGCAGAAGTAACATGATATCAAATACATACTTGGCCTCAGCTTCCAGTTGTTCTTCAGTGCTAAGTATCTTTGCTTCAAGAGCAGCAATTGCGTTCTTCTGTTTGGTACGAACTGTTTGTTCCATTTCACTCAGTTTCAACTTCAGTTCTTTGTTCTGTATTAACAGTTTTAATTATAACAGTGTTGCACAAACTTTCTTATAACAGTGTTGCACAATCTTTCTTACAATAGTGTTGCACAAACTTTCTTATAAAACTGTTGTACAACACTTCGAAAAGTGAGAATTTATAAATACAATCAAACAAGCAGAATCTTTTGGGTAAAGCTGCAACAAAGCTTCTCTAAATAAACATCATCAAGTTTTTTTAGCTGCCCTACTTTACACATGTTTGTGGTTTATTGTGTCTAAAATATTTTTACAATTTGAACTTATTGTAAAGTATCCTTACTTGCGTGTTAATTTTGACAGATGTATTTATAGAAACCGAAATATATTACAGGTTACCTGTCGTTCCAAGTGAGATTTAGCGCTCTCTTGTTTCTGCAGAGAAGATCTCTCGCTTGAAAGTTCATTTTGAAGCTGCTCGTTTTGAGACTACAACAAAAAAATAAATAAATAAAAAGGTTAAAAAAATCCCGAAACCACACAAAACAGTTGTACTGTAATTTTTAAAAAATATTGGATATTCTCGATTTGCATGCGGTATATTACAATGGAAGCTTAAAGCTGACATATTTAAGGTTTACAAAAACTTTTACTACCTGCTCATTTTTAATCTGAATGTTATTGTTCAATATTTTCATTATAAAAAAATACTCTTGAAGAAAAATGAATTTTAACACAACACCGAATATAAATTACTTGTAATTTTCTGTTCTTTTCATCCAGAATCTCCACAGTGGAAGCAAGATCTTCATTCTCTTCTTCCATATCAGCAATACGAGCTTCAATACGTCGCTTGTCGTCTTGTTGTGCGTTCCTGGTGACGAAAATATTGAAGTAATATAAATGAGACAATGATTATGAAGACTTTGCGTATGTTTGTTTATTTAAATAAAATTTTGTAAAAATTACAGCAACAATAAAAAGTAAGAGAAGCATATATTATAGAATAAATATAAAATGGACAACTATAAAAGCATTCATATACATTTTCCTAACATTTAGGAAGTTTGAATTAAACAGTAATGGTTCTAAGTAGCCTTATTAACCAAAAAATACTTTGCACAATAAGAGAGCTTTAGAAACCCTTATGTTTCTGACACTTACACCAGTTATATAAAATCGAATTTTCAAACTTACTTATCCTTGAGTCCTCCTGCAATCTCCTCTTGTAGTTCATCTCGTTCGGCTTCCACAGTTCTTCTGTGTCTCTCGGATGCAGAAAGATCCTCCTGGGCTTGCATCAGATCAGCTTCAAGATTCTTGGCCTTCTTGTCGCTTTCCCGTGATGTGATGAGCAGATCATCACGTGATTGGCGAACTTCATCCAAATCACGCTGATATTCTTTAAGTTGGGCCTGAAATATGAATTTACAAATATTTAGAGTTGAGAACAAGATACTTATGGTCTAAACTAGACAGTTAAAAGCAGTGCTTCCCAAACTGGGGTATTGTGATTTGTGTAACGAATTGTAGGGGTCTCTGAGATTATGCATATTTTAGTACTACATATAGGATACTTTTAACCTAGGAGAGTCACGGAAAATTTAAGGAGAATAAAAATGGTAACGAGCAAACAATTTCAAAAGCAACGGTTTAGAGTATTATAATGGTATTTATGATGTATTACACATTAGGCAGATAAGTTACCTAAACTCTTGTAGATAAAATAACAGCTATAAAACTACCACAATATATTTAAAACACTCAATATTAAACACTTAAAACTGTTTTGTCAATACATAAACATAGCTCAAGCCCTACATTCTATGTGGGTAAGGTCCCGCAGCATGGCACGCTATGGGTCATGGGATTTAGACCAGGATTGCTAATTACCCAAACACCCGCGTGATAAGACCCACACAAAGCACTTCTTCAGAGTGACCCCCTAACAAATTACCTGAGCTTTCTTGAGTTGTTTAACAGCATCTTCCTTCCCCTTGGAAGCCGCATCAATATGAGATTCCAAATCGGAGAAATCCATTTCCATCTTCTTCTTTGCAGCGATGGCGTTCGACTTTTGTTTCCTTTCTTCTTCCAACTCAGCTTCAAGCTCGCGGAGCTATTGAGACAAAAATGGCTTAAAGGAAATTTTATCCATGCAACTTTGGAAACACTTTTAGCACTAATTTATTAAAAACAGATTCAAAGTTAAAAAATGGAATACTGCATTAAACTGCTTGTGACTTGAGTGTTGTATTATACAGTATTACAATACATGTATGTTTGCTATAATGCTAGAACTCCACAAGTCAGACAATGTTCACGCATCAAATGAATTAAAAACATATTAAAACAACTGTCGGAAAAATGCATTTATTATCATTAATTTATTCTTGGGTGGTTTTGGTAAGATAACTTAGGTGTTATATTACCCCAATTTGCACTGTGAGATCATTTGTGCTTATATTTTATGCTAAATCTATACAAAATAGTTCTGCCAAAAGACAGCCAAAGGTAGCAGTATCGAGACTTGAATCAGGTATCCTTCGGTTACAAAACATAATCTTTTACTACTGTGCCAACAAATTCTTAATCAATTTTTTTTTCAATTTTTATCTTTTAAATTCAACAAAATAACTTCGTACCTGCTTAAGAATGCTTCTGCGTTTCTCTTCAGCTTGTTCCTCGCGTGCATTCAAGTCACGCTCAAAGTTGGTCTTGGCTGCTTGTAAGTTAACTTCCAACCTAAGCTTGGCATCTTCAGTGACTTGCAACTCATCTTCAAGCTCCTCGAGCTGTGTCTTCATCTCCTCCATCTGGCTTTCAAGGAGACGCTTGCTTCGCTCAAGCTCGTGAGCGCTCTTGCCTGTATTGTGGTAAATTAGGAATATATTTGGATTATTACAGTGGTTTTACTTTATTTTAAGGTGCAAGGTAACGGTCCTAAAATGGCATTTCATGGGACTTGGAATTTAGGCCAGAGTTGGCCTAACACCCAGGGTGCTACCATATATATCTTACTAAATGACATATAACTAAGTTAGAACAAGCTTTGGAAAGCAAAAAAAACTTTTTATAGTTAAAAGTTTGTAATAATTTATCAATCAACCAATAAACAAACCACACACCAGTTTGTAATAATTTATCAATCAATCAATAAACAAACCACGCACCAGTTGCATCTTTGGAACTGACGAGTTCATCAAGTTCAGCTTGTTGGGATCTTCTGACGCGTTCCAACTCATCAATCTAATGTTAATAGGAATTAGTGATTTCTCCACCGAGGAACGCAAGGATATAAAATTGTAAGTTATAATTTGTACTGTGTTAATATTTATATTATACAGATTCTTTTTGTGTTATTTAGCTTCTTACAAGTGCGCCTTATTGTTGGTAATTGTAGGAAAAAGAAAAAAAACAAAACATAAATCAAACCACAACATTGAAAATATACAAAAACTTACAAAAAAACACAAAAATTTGAAAAGCAACCAACCTTGTCTTTCAATTCATCACATTCGTGACTAAGCGAGATTGCCTTTGTGTCTTTCTCTCTTGCTTCTCGCTCTGCTTGATCTCTCTCTTCTGCGTTCTTGGCAGAAATCATTCGTTCGTCAGCAAGAGCTTTGTCGAATTGACGTTGTTTCTTCTCAAGCGAGGAAATCACTGATCTGTTGTGATCCACTTCAACAGATAGATCGTCATAATCACCTTGGAGTCGCTTGTTGGTTTTTTCTAACTGTAAAAAAACGTTGTTTTAATTTTTAGAAGCTATAAACAATTTTAGGCCATGAAAAAGCATATTTAGAACGAAACTATTTATAAAGTATGCATGGTAATTAGTGGAAGTTTTCTGGCTCACTATTACTGAAACCATATAGTAAAAAATAAGATTTTACAAAGTAAAACTTCATATGGACTATACATGTTATGAAAGTTTTGTGGGATACAGTTTAAGAAACACTGCAGTATATTCTTTACAACAATGCTTCCTGAACATACTTACACCTAAACGGAAAATTCTGTTTCATTCGTTTTTGTATTATACAAATCACATATTTTTGTATTATCGTCATGAAAGGCCCGTATTGACCAACAGTCTTCAGTTTATAAACCTGTTTTATGACAGAAAAAAAATTATTTTATTACGGATAAAATTTCTACCTTATCAGCTTGTGCCGACTTTTCTTCAAGTTGTTGAGTTTTGTCTTCAAGTTCCCTTTGATATCTTTTCTTTGACTCTTCAAGTTGATCAATAGCTTCCGCATCTCCTTCCATTTTCTTCTTCAAGTCTTGCAACTAAAAAAAACAAAGATTTTTTTAAAAAAACAAATATAAATATATAATTTTTTTTAAATATATATAAGCATCAATTTTTTGAAGAAACTTTTGTTTAAAACTGCACAAAAGGTCTATCTATAGATAAATAAACACCTGTTTTAGAACACATATTTGCATTTCATATCCTTAAGGGTCAAATGTAGACCAAACTATAGGAGTTTTGATTCATTATTTCACCCATTATCTTGTTGATCTGCATGTTACATACTTTATCCATTAAATTTACATTTTTTAAACAGGCTTTTAAAAAAAATTTTCTACACCATCACTGTAGTATTGTTATCAATACTTAAACTTCAGATTTCTTTTTCCACAACCTGCACACAAACTCACAGCAATATTAGCAGTTGAAAGTTGCTTCTCAACAGCCTTCCTCGACTCTTCTTCCTCTTCTAATTGTTCCTCCAATGATGTACGTTCATCTTCAAGACTCCTAATCTTGTGAGCGTACTTCAACTTGGCTTGTGTCTCCTCCTGGCCTTGTGACTGTGAATAAGAAAGATGTTAAATGATATAATTTTATATGAGTAAAGTCCCAAGCCAAGGGACCTGGAATGAAGACAGTGTTGAGATTCCTCAACATTTTAACAACAAAAAATACAGAAGTTAAACTTGTAATTGTTAAGTTCTGTTGTATTTATAATATAATGGCTGTTCTTGTCGACATTGTTAACTCCACATTTAATAAAATATATTCAAATTTTACTGTCTTATAATTAAACTTTATAACCGGGGCATTTTTGATTGCATTGCCGACCACAAGTTCTACACTGTAACCTATGCATGTAAATAGTCATCTATATTTAAACAACATCAAACCTGAGCATCTTGAAGTTGAGAATCAAGTTGTGAAGCTTCCTTCTGTGATCTTGAAAGTTGGGTTTCAACTTGTTCAAGGTTGTGAGACAAACTCTCAATTTCAAGCTGGGTAAAAAAAATATTTAATAAATCAACACTGTAGCACATTTTGTAACACATTGGACAACTCATTATTAAACAAACTAAATAAAAAATTTAATGAAGATTTTCCGTAATAATATATAGGTGCTTTACACAACACATTCCAAAAACTTCCACAAATTATTTTTTAATTAGAAAAATCCCAGACCCGATTTAGCAGCAGATTAATCTGCTACTCGCACAGTAACAATAACAAAACCAACCAACGCATGGACTTACCTGGCCCTTACTAAGCTTATCTTGCAGATCATTTCTCTGTCGTTCAGTGTCTTGCAACTTCGCGCTAAGCTCCTGCAGTTGTTGGTCTTGCTTGCGACGTTTTGTTTCCGAGTCAGTTTTAGCTCCTGACACCAAACGAAGTTCTTCCTGCAACTCCTGGTTCTCAGATTCCAATGAATGCTTGGATTTCTCCAAAGCAGATTTGTTCTGAAAACAAATGCAAGAAAATTAGTTCGATTTTCTATAATGTGTGGTTGAGGTCCTGTAACGTGGTATGCCATACAACCTTAGGTTAACGCCAGAATTGGCTTTGTGAGAAAATCAGCAGGCCCTGTGATGGCTACTACAAAACTAGTCGAGCACAAGAAGGAAAACTCCTAATACAAATATATATGAAAATGTTATATTTGGTTTAAAATATTTTAATTTATGTTTATTAGACCCAAAATTAAACATCATCATTTCAATTAAAGCTCAGCATCGAGCTTTGAACCTTGTATGCTGTAGTTTCAATTAAAGCTTCTTGACCACTTTGCCACAGAACCAACAACAACAACAGCGTTTGCTCTCAAAAAAAAAATTTTAAATTAATTACAACTTACTCTCTTAAGTACGTCCAATTCATCTTGGAAAGTTTCAACTTGGCTGTTATGTTTCTGTCTCATCTGTTGTAGTTGTGTATCAAAGGAAGTTGTTTCACTTTCCAACGTTCGCTTTAGGTTTTCAAGTTCTCTCTCTCGTTGAGATCTAAATGTTCAAATTATTGTTTTAAATATCTAATTTTTTAATTTAAGATTTGAATAAAAAAAATGCAAGTTATTATACACATGACATTAGTATAAGGAAAATGACATTATTAGTATAAGGAAAAAAAACTATTTAAACTATTTTTAAAATTTTTAAAACAGATATCTTACTTGAGTTCTTGTTGCGCATTGGTGGTGTCAAGAGAATCTTCCAATTCAGTCTTAAGAGCTTCCAACTCTTCACTGAGGTCACGTTTCTGCTTCTCAGCTTTGTTCCTCTGGGATCGCTCCTGCTCCAAATCCTCCAAGACTTCAGCGTTTTGGTTTTGTAGTTCACGATGATTCTTAGCGAGCTGGCTTCGTGCAGTTTGTTCCTGGTCAAATCTAGAAAAAGGGACATTAATTTAAATAAAGTTTTTTTTAAATAAAAAAACTCTTTTTAAAGAGACAATAGTCTTTTTCACATGGCTAGATTTAATTTTAAATACCTAAATAAAAATCTAGGATTTTTAGGAAAAAAATTAAAAGTAAAACCTTTTTAATTAACTTGTTGAATTTGTTGTCTTATCAGAACCCCTAATACCATTCTAGCAAGCAGGACTAAATCTACTTGAACATATAGAGTGATATACCAGCTCTGCCTACATCGTACATCCTAGGTACCCTGGCATGTCACTCCATATGACCACAGGATAAAGTGGTGCTCATTAACCCTCTTTGTATGAGTTAATTGAGTATAAAGGCACATTTAATTTGTGGTAGGGCATATATGTTGAATTGATCTAACAACATAAAAATCGCAATCATGTAGAATATACATAAAAAATGTGTATTACAAATTAATGTGTGCGTAACTTTGTGGTGATTGTTTCTCTGTATGGCTGACATATTTTTAGACAACTAATTAGGTACCAATAGGTTAGAGCAATTTCCATTACGTCTTGCTCAGTACAAATGCCTATCAGTATTAGTATTCGAATACCAGTGTTGAGCATTGAACCAGGTATATTTCATTCATGATGCAAGTGAATAACCACTAAGCCAGAAAACACAAATTGTCTTTTATGGGGGGATTTTTAGAGTTTGTAAAAAGATGACTTTATTTTAAAAGAAACTATCTAAATGAGATGACTAACTTATCCTGAAGAGCAGCAAGTTCATCATCTTTTCTTTGATTCTGAACTCTGAGCTCTTCCAGCTGCAACTGAAGATCAGCAATTTGCTCCCGGAGTTCAGCAATCTCCGCTTCCAATTGCCTCTTGATTTTTTCGAGCTCTTGACGAAGTTTTTCTTCTTTTTTAAGTCGCTCTTGCAAATCAGAAATTACGGATTCGTTCTGAAAAAAAAATTATCAGCAAAAAATCGAATTAAAATATTTGGGTAATATTGTTAGAAACAAATATGGTATTTATTGTAGTAGTCTAATTATAAGCATTAACCTCAATATTTATTGAAACGGTATCGTTACCACACCTTGTGTTTTAGCTTGGAAAGCATCTTTGCTTTTTCTTCCTCATCACCGAGCGTTCCTTCCAATTCATTGACTCGTTCTTCCAATGCTTTGCGTTCGCGTTGCAACTGTAACCAGAAATACAAATTTTTATTTTTGATTCCTTATTAATAAAAAATAGACAAAACTTGAATGTTTCATGTATCTTCAAGAAGGTCTAAGAACCATAAATCTAATGCAAGAACCAGCATACAGAACATATACAAAGTAACCCGTAATATTTCACCTTAGATTGCGCATCTTCCAAGAGATTTAAATCTTCATCCATCTTCTTACACTTGGCATCCAAGGTAACTTTTTCCAGTTGAAGTTTTTGACGAGCGGCTTCTTCCTCATCCAGTTGCTCCTCAAGGTCCTAAAGATCAAAATAAAGATAAAATTCCAAAAAAAAAGAATTATAAAAAATATTTTTTTATTGAAACTTTACTTTATAATGTGATAAAAATACCAAGTGCAAAAAATGTCTTGAAAAAGTAATTTGTAGCAACGAAGGCAATAATGGTTTATTTTTTTCGATTGATATTGGTGTAGAGCATTTTTCATTGCTGAGGTAACAACTTAAAAATTACAGAAAGTAAAAATAAATATACAGTTAAAAATTTTTTTTAACAATTGTAATAATAATCATGATTTTTTTCTAAATTTAAAAAATTCAAAAAAATGCTAAAAATCTACCTTGATGTTGGTTTGCATCTTCTTCTTCTCTTGCATCATCCCTTGGTTGCGATCTTCCTCCTCATCAAGTCTCGCCTCCATGTCCTGGAGGATTTCTTCCAACTCCGTCTTTCGTGCAGCGAGTCGGGCTCTCATCTCCTCGGACTCGTTCCATACCTCCTGCTCGGTTTGCAACTGCTCGGCAAGCATGTTTTTCTCCTCACAAACCTGGGGTCGAAAAACATCACAAGTTAATTAAATAAAAATTCTAAAAATAATCACACTAAGTCACATTTAACTGTAATAAATTGTAAATCTGACCCTGATCTGTTGCTCATGGAGTTGAATGTTTCTCGTGTAAAGAAATACAGTAAAGATCTGGTGCTACGAGAACTAAAAAAACTGACAAAAACCAGCCAATTGTTTATTAAAGAATCTTTGAACAAGGGACTGACAATGCCATTTAGGCGAAAAACATTTTTTATTATAGAATTGGTTGCATTTTAATTTTGCTTGTTATGTTTTGTAGCACTAGATCCTTAAAGTCTTATGTTAAATGTTATAATACACATGAAGCTACATACGTATTAATTCATAAGCAGACACGAGGTGTTAGCAAAAGAACACCCGTGTTATAACCACTGTTCATATAGTAAACTCATGGTTAATGATGTCATAATTCATGATTCTCACTTCCTATAACTAATCAATGTAAACAATTTGGTTGCTACAATCTTTCTATATCATAAGCTGGTCTGTAAAGGCTTTATTCTAGCATTTTCCCTTTTTAAAATTTTTTTGCTACACATTTGTGTATCACTATGTTATTAATAAAAAAAATGATATTTTCTAACACATTTAAACTTTTTGCTAAACTTAACTTATTAATTACCAAAACAAAAATTCCAAACCTGAGCAAACTTCTTCTCAATGTCATGCAAAGAAGACTCTAGTTCGTCCTTCTTTTCTTGCACAAGTTTCAATTCTCTCTCTTTTGCATTGAGATCTTCTTCCTGCCTTGTAACTTGCAAGAGTGGTTTAACTTTAGTGAACAACCTCCACCATGGCCAGTTCCTCAGCTTAAGATAAGCAAGACCATTCCTTTGGATGATTCGAATAGCACGAAGCTGATCCTTGCGTTTGGAAAAGTTTCTAAAAATTTAGTAACAAAATTTAGGAAAAATCTTTAATTATTATGACTTTACTTTTGATTATTTTATAGGAATGTATGCAAAAAAATTAAAAATAGCAACAAAAATTACAAAATCAAGTCCAACAAATTTTATTCTCACAACATATATTTTCGCCTACAAAGTCACAATTTGTTACAAATATTTTTCAATCTTCGCTGTCCTAATAGAAATGACAAATAAAATTTAATATTAATACTATATACCTTCGTGCCAAGTATCCTCTGCAAGCAGCTTGGAACTGAATGATGATGTCAGTAAGCTTCAAATCTCTCTCTTCCTCAAGATGAGCAAGTACTCCTCCACGGAAGAAGATCTTGCTCTGACCAATACGAAAGAGATTCTCATCGAGATCGAGAGCGGTGAGCATCTTTATCGCTGCCTTCTTTCCATCCATGATATCTTTAGGAAGGCAGTTTGGAGTCAGGATCTCGTAACGTTGACGGAACTCTTGGAAGGGGACGCGGTTGGGGAAACCCTGGAATACAAGCCAATGTTAAGGTTTAATGAAAATATGATATATTTTTACACTGATTATGTTTTATAACTTATGTTTAATATGTTTTATACCCAAATTTGCTGTAATTACCGAAAATTAGGAACCTAATTAAATATATGCAAAAATAATATTGTTTTGTGTATTTAAGCAAAAAAAGTTTTTATTGTACCTCTTTTTAAAAAGTTTATGTAAAAATGTTAAAAAATAT